>NW_024962270.1:12242232-12491958 GCF_019238085.1 Lagopus leucura | reverse complement strand
CGCAGACCGCACGCAGACCGCACGCAGACCGCACGCAGACCGCACGCGAGAAGTTCAACTGAAGCTTATAAGTATGTAGCTTCCATAAAACACAGAAGAAAATTCTTAACATTCCCAGTATTTTGGGTTTGTTTAATCATGAAATAAGTAAGTGCAATATTAAACACAGAGAATTAAGAACCAAAGAGGCAAAGGAGAGGTCACTAAGGGGACAAGCCATCCTATCCAGAGTAACATAGCACCTCCACTTCCCCCTACCATAAACTCATTATCTGTTTTCATCCTGATTTATAACCACAAAGATAACTTCAACCAACGTTTGTAAATCAAGGGCTGCTTTCTAGTACTGAGAGTAAATATTTTTTAAGTGAAATATATAGTAGATACACACCTCTGAATAAAGTCAAATCAGTTATGAGAACCTCCTGCAGTGCACCCCCCCCCCCCCCCCCATAACATGGGCAAACTCTTACAGTTCAGGGATGCAGCTAGAGTAACTATCACCTACCTTGCTCAGAGAGCTCAGTTTCAAAACCCAACAGCATGCTGCCCATCTCTCTGTACTCAACTACATCAAGTGATGCCTCAATAGAAATGCTATCAAGAACTGATCTAAAGCACAGCAGGAAAACAGGGACAAAGCCTGACACACAATCAGCACCTTCTAGCTTTACTCCAGCTATCACTTAACCCTCATTCAGTCATCATACTAGCAATCAGTGCACCCCAAAGAACCTAACCATGAGAGATACAGCACACAGCCAACGAGGTGCCACCACAAGCTTTCTCATCCCACTCCCAACCCAGGCCTCAAACAACACCTCATTTCAGAGGGCCCAACTATCTCTGAGAAGCACTTTTATGGGCTGTTTCCTCACTCCTCAGGTGAGTTGTTAGTGATCATGCCATACACATGGGCTCCATTCCACCTGAGCATGCACCTGCTTGCAGACACCCACCCTACTTTGGGCTGATTACCACCAGCCAAGTTCAATAAACTCACACAGAAGGGGAAGAGTAAGTCTGGTTTTTCCTAGTGCTTTATGTTTTCCTAGCTGATAAAAGTAAGGAAGTCTGAAACTGTGCTTTAACCAACAAAGCCTGAAATTTTTATAGAGAAAGAACGAGGGAAAAAGGTTTTGAGCTGATGTTAGTGAAGGAATCACTGGCAAAAACTGCTGCAGGAAAAGGAGACACTGAAAACTAATTAAAGATGTAAAAGGATATAAAACTCAACAGACATCTTCACGTATGCTAGAGCGGTCCTGAATGAGGCCTTTGGAGATCAAGATCCCAACACAACTGAGCAGAGCAGCGTGTGCAGTCCTCTACCAAGAGCTCTGGCTAATCTATTAATTCTGCTTTAATAGCAAGCTGGCAATAAAGGTGCTGATACTAATTGCGGAGCATTTCTTTGTTGAAATCAATCCTTAATGCTGACCACAATAAATGAGTTAGGCTTTTATATAAAATTCATACTTAAAATCGCTATGAATCTTCCTAATGTGTCATTTGACATTTGTTATTACTTGGCTGTGGACTGGTTTTGAATATTTTATGAAATATTTATGGTACAAGGGGATATGGGATTCATAAGAGCAAGACACATACAATATGCTGAAGATTAGTGACAATTACCACAAGGGTAAAATTAGTAAAATCAACCATCATTTTCTTGTGAAAAAAATCATCTTAATTGGTGGCGGGTGGATATTTCTTCCATTTTCATACTATGCTTTGTTGGGACTTATTTGCATATTTTTCTTCACTTTTGCAGTATTAAATAAAAGGATTTTTAACCCCTTGGCTAATTAACTCCTGGCAAAAGGAGAAATGTCAGGTTCTCTTTAAAGAAACATTTGTTTAGGTTTCCTTTTCGTCTCCATTAATTTTTCTAAAGAAAAGAATAATAATTACATACACATAGTCCCACTAATGTGTAACAGATTGTGAGCACATAGAAGTGGAATTTGGGAAATAAATTTGGTTTGTTTTGCTGTCCTTGTTGCAACAGGGATTGAATTCAAAATGTTTGATTAAAAATTATTGTAGAAGGCCACGATTAGAATCCTAGAATCCTTAGAGTTAGAAGGGACCTTAAAAGCTGTCCAGTCCAACTCCTCTGCAATGAACAGGGTCACCACAGCTAGATCAGGTTGCCCAGGGCCTGATGCAGCCTCACCTTGAAAGTCTCCAGGGATGGGGCATCAACCACATCTCTAGGCAACCTGTTCCAGTGCCTCATCACTTTCACTGTAACAGATTTTTTCCTTATATCTAATCTAAGCCCCATCTGCAGTACTGCATCCAGGCCTGGAGCCCCCAGTACAAGAAAGATGCAGAGCTCTTGGATTGGGTCCAGAGGAGGGCCACTAAGATGATCAGAGGGCTGGAGCACCTCTCCTATGAAGAAAGATTGAGAGCACTGGGATTGTTTAGCTTGGAGAAGGGAATGCTCCAGGGAGACCTCATCGTGACCCTCCAATACTTGAT
The DNA here is from genome assembly GCF_019238085.1 of Lagopus leucura. Lineage (NCBI taxonomy): Eukaryota > Metazoa > Chordata > Aves > Galliformes > Phasianidae > Lagopus > Lagopus leucura. Next base: position 12,489,465 of record NW_024962270.1, on the reverse strand, counting down.
GGGAGCATATAAACAGGAGGGGGAACAGCTGTTTACAAGGATGGATAGTGATAGAACAAGGGGGGAGGTCTTAAACTGAGACAGTGGAGGTTTAGGTTGGATATTAGGAGGAGGTTTTTCACACAGAGGGTGGTGACGCACTGGAACAGGTTGCCCAAGCAGGCTGTGGATGCCCCATCCCTGGAGGCATTCAAGGCCAGGCTGGATGTGGCTCTGGACAGCCTGGTCTGGTGGTTGGTGACCCTGCACACAGCAGGGGAGTTGAAACTACGTGTTCATTGTGGTCCTTTTCAACCCACAATCCGTGAGTCTATGATTCTATGATTCTAAACCTACCCTCTTAAAAGAGCTATGCTGTGTCTTGGTCTCCTGAACCCCTGTCACTATCCAGGAAAAACAACAGATCCCACTTAAGAAGCAATGAGTTGGACATCAGCTTGTGCAGCAGTGCTTCCAAAGGCCACCAGGTCTGTGCTATAGTGGCTGCTGATGTGAAAGCCCACTCCTTTGCAGATAGGTGCTGTGCAGAAGCCAAGTACAGCGTGCATGCTGCACAGGTCCAGTGGAGACTCTGGAAGCAGGATGGCTGTGATGCACATTTATGTGAAAGAAATTCCAGTTTGCTGAAAAGGCTCTTCAGTCTGAGTGGGAATTCGCCTGTTCTCATTCACACAAGGCAATGAGGCTACACACACACCTCAAAGAAATGCTGCTTCAAGATTTATTTGAGCTGCCAGGGCAGGGGTGGTGAGAATAAGTCAGTCTGCTCGCCTACGTTGCTGCAGCAGCCCCTGAAGCCATGTATTTGCCTGCGAGCTGGAGTCTGCCTTGCAGAGCACATCTGTAGTCAGAGTTGTGGAACAAGGTGCTCAAAGCAAGGCAATGGCTGAAGGTCCCCAAAATGCACTCTGGCAGACTTTGGTACCAGAGGCCAACTCCCTTTGCTTTCAAGGAAGTTTGGATGTGGCTCCCTGAAATGAGTTTCTGTTTTCACTCTCAGCCCATCCTTATGGGACTAAAGAAAGCAACACAAACACACTTGACAAAACTAGCATATAATTGCTCTAGTGTAATGCATGTTGCACCTAAGTGATAAATGAAAATCCAAGGCATGCTGCTTGTTTGATGGGGAGTTAGTTTTCCTATGGAAATTTACTCTGTTATTTTCCTTCCCCATTTCCCACGGGAAGGATGGCATCTTTAGGACACTCTCTAAATAATTTATATATACCCAGTGTTTATTTACTTTCTCAACAATAACATTCAAAGCTGCTTGATGCCAAATTTTCCTTCCCCACCAAAACTGTTTCTCACGCAAATGCTTGAATGCCACTGATTTCACTCTCCCTGTCTCCAGGGCTTTAGGTGCTTCAAATCCTAATGGGATAATGGTTTAAACAGAGCAACATATTCTACATAATAACACCCCACCAGAAGGCTTTGTGTTGTTTTTATCTAAGAGCAGACCTAACAGCTTTCTCCAGAGAAAAATAAATCCATATACATTTAAGCAAGTAATGTAACTCCTTTGGAGACTCCAAGTTCCTCTCCAAGTGCATCCATTCAGCTGCCATTAGCATTTAAAGGGATGCAAAGCAGGGAGCGATCTCTGAGCCTGTTTCTTTGCTGTTGTGAATATCCAGGCTGCAGAAATGTTAATGTTTTTATGTATTACCTCCATCTGCTTCAATCCTGTTAAATTTAGGTGTGCTATTTTTAAATGTGAATAGGTTTGAATTAGTATATGCTTTGCCTGTTGCTTAGGCGCTATTCGTTTTCTTCCAGCAGTCACATCTGTCCTTGCTTTCATTAGCAAAGGGTACTTTTTACTTACTTTTTGAATTATAATATTGATTTTTCCCCCAGCGCTGCTGCCGGTATAGTATATTGCTAAAGGACTCTGCAAGCTTAAACCCTTGAAAATGGGGTGTGTAATGGAAGTGCTGGCACATCCTTAACGACATCCTCACGAGCTGTGGTGCTGCGCTAAGTGGATTGAGCCACACTGACCCTGCAGAATCAAGGTCCGATCGCCTTGAAATACAATTTCAGCAACACCGTTACGGGGTGATACACTGCTCGGATCAAAATAAATGCTATGAAATTCAAATGAGCCATCGGAAGGGGTAAGTATACAGCCGCAGTGCTGGGAATGGCTCACAAATCAATCATCCCGTGCGCGAACAGAATTTCCACGTTGGCTTCCTACATTTTTTATTTTTGCGGCTTTCTTTGAAATTGAAATCTCTTCATTTGTAACATCCTTGCCCTTGGATCTTCCTTCTTCTCTAAACGCCCACCCGTTCCTCACAATTCCTTTGACCCCTGCTGTTCTCCAGCCCTCCCTCTCTCCATGCCCTTTCACAAGGCATAAGGCACAGCGGCCCGGTGCAATGCACCGCGTTCTGCTGGTTCTGGGCCATGCCTTTAGAGCAGCCCTCAGAGCCCTTTGGAGGTTTCTGCAGACCCCACAGTCAGTGTCATATTTTAGCCTTTCTGGTGTAACTGTGTTTCCTTCAATAAGCACTCCACCACAATGCGTTTCTGTGCATGAGCGTACACAGACAACATCATACAAGCTTGTTGAGGCCTTTGTTTCAGAACAAAAAAAAGCAATCCAGGAAGCCTTGGAGGCATTCTAGCTTCACTAATACTCACATATTAGAAAAAAAGAAAAAAAAAAAGAGTGTATTTGTTGGATTATATCCAAGTGAAATACCACATCATTCAGTGGTTTTCTTTTGAATGATTAAATATTGTACCAAAATAATTCTAGTGCTGCTATTTATGGGGAAAATACAATCAGAGAAGAAGCAGAGAAAATACACATACCTGCAAGCCATGCAGTGGATGCGAAGGAGGCACACCTGCTCTTGTCAGTGCTCATTTCCTCACCTCACGACCCCAAAATGTTGGTTGTTGAAGTGTCGAGGAGCAGCACCTGACCTCTAAGATTGACCCTGGGTTGTTGGATGGAGGCAGCCCTCAGCACCTCCTGCATCAGGCCCATGGATTGTCCTGCTCTTCAGCATCTCCAGTGACTGCTTCAGCGGCCCCACATCTGCACAGGCCTCAGGACAGGCTGGCATGTCACACACCAGAACACCAAAGGTCCACATGGCTTCACTCAAAGGCCAGGTGGAAAACCCCATCCTCCATCATCTTCTTACCCAGGTGCTGGAAGCGAGGGGGTTAACTGTATAGTTCTCTGCATTTACATTTCACTTTTGAAAAGCTAGATTTTTGAGATAGTCATTAAAAGATGAATTCAGCCAGTGTCCTTGAGACAGTTAATGAGATATGCTAATTCAGAATAAATAGGTCTGGTATGAATTCTTGATAAGAAAACATCTGCTTGGATCAGTTGCTTGCTTTTGGGGGAGGTAACTGGGTCTGGAGAAAGAGAGCTGTGATAAGGAATACACAGCTATAATGAAGGCAACATTTTAAAAGAACTGATTGTTTTTCAAGTTAGCCTTAGAAGAAATTTCTTCCATCTGACTTCTTTCAGATGTAGAGCGTGAGAGGCCAGGAAGCACCAGGTGGAATGAAAATAGAGCCTTAATGTCCATGAAAGCTGACAGGGAGGAACGTTGTACTGAGGCACTACATTCTGCCCAAACAGCTTTAGGATATCAGGCAATGAGGACGGATTTTTCTCTGGAAGTCACAACAAGAAGGAACTGAAAGTGAGCATCACCCACATCCACCAAGGAGCATTCAACCCCACTGTGCCCCAGCACAGTGCTGTGTGGGAGGCAGACCATGAGCTCCTCACCTTGGTGAGGAAGCAGAATGGCTTCACACTGCAGACAGGCACACAGATTTCAGACCCAGAGTTGTGCAGATTTTATTCTTGTTTGTTTCAGTAGTTTTTTTGCCCTCAATCACAGCCGTGTGTTGTTACACGTTTGTACAGATGTCCTTGCACCATCCTTCGTGAGCAGACAGTAAGTCCACATAGAAGTCACAGAGCGGGGAAGGGTGGTGGAAGAAATGTCCTTCCTGTACCTTTCCAGCTCACTTCTGAAAGGTGGGGATGGCCAGGATCACCAGAACAGTCACATTTTGTCCAGTGCTACAGGAGTGAAGCATGTTTGTAGAAGCACATCCCACTCAGGATAATAGTTACAGCAATGCTTACATACTGCTACTGCCAAGCTTTGGGGCTTCACAGTCACACTGTGATGTAATGTACACACCAGACGTCTTTCTACAATTTTGGAGATGTTACATATTCAAAGGTTATGGCTAATGACATGTCAGTGTTTTCAGATCCAGCCATTTGGGTTTTTATTTAAATCTACACACCACATGCTCTTACAGTTTTAATTGTACAGAACATTCCCAGCAGTGTCAGAACCTACTGGACATTCCCTGCATTTAATAATACAATAAGAGGACGTTAGTGAGGACTTTCATTCCCCTCCAGTGGCATCGTTACAGCCAGCCCAGCCCAGGTGTCTCTAAAACACTTTGTTCAGGTGTGGTCATCTTTTTCTCAAGGGCTTTTACCATTATAATCCCACAACTCAGTACTATTCCTGCCAGCCACAACACCTTTGCATTTTCCTCTTTGCCTTACTGTTGGCCCAGCTCTGTGTGCACAGCCAGCAGCACGCTCAGACACCCAACACGGAGAGATACATGAGCCGTGGTTTTGTGTGTGCCTGCTGGGAGCCTGCAGCCACCTGAGCTGCAAATCTTCTTTGCTCCTGTTTGTAAGGGAGAGTTTGGCCCCTGAGTTTATTTGTGACAATAAACCAAGAGTTTTATAACAAATGGGATGCACAGATGTACACTTGGTGAGTTGTGATTATGAAAGATGATTGCCTCCTTCTCAGTTATTGCTCGCTGCTGCAGATGGCTACTGGACTTCATGAATAAATCACACAAGGGCTGTTACCCTGAATATTTTGTTCAAATGCAGAAAGTACCAATACATGGTACATGGGGAAGGGTTTAAAATATTCTATACATTAATGAGTTGCAAAACTTTATGGCCGGTTCCAAACTCAGCTCTAAGTGTCACATAGAATGAGAATAGCAAGATACTGCATTCACCTATATCTAGGAGATTTGTAATCAGAGTCCAGATTTAGCTTATTATTACCAGGTAGCAACAAAACTATCATTAAAACACTTGCCTTTTTATTAAAAAAGCAGGCATATCTCTAGCTGGTATAAATAAATAAAACTTCAAAAGCTTCATCACATGTACCATTTGTAGATGTACAGAGACTCCATTCCTGTAAGTAAATCCCACTCATTAAATGTACTTGCTCAAAAAAAAGAAACCAAAACTTTACTTTTTAAAGTCATCGAAGGCTGAACTTTACTGTATAAGGGATAACAAATGACAGCTTATATTACAATTGCTGACTAACTCAGCAGAGAAGGAAAATCCAGAAAAAAACATTACTCTTTTCCATTGCAAAAATTGTTTTCTATGTGTTTAGTAGGTGGGCTAATGGTCAGTCATTGGTATGTTTCCATACTTGGCAATTAGTCTATTTGATAATAGGCAAGGAGCAGGGCTGGGAGATGTATGGGGACAGAGCATGGCAAGTGAAGAGTGGGAGCGAAGCATGCAGACTGGCAAGAAGAATGCCCTTGTCTCCCTTCAGATATCCTCTGAGCAGCTCAGGATTTACAAGGGACTCAGGGCTGCATTGCACAGGAAATATGCTGAACTCAAAGGCCAAGTCAGGTCTTTCCGCATCACTTCTAGGTGACTGATCCAGAGTCACTAATCCTCACAGATACCAGTGACACACAGACGCTGGGCAATTGCTGGTACTGTCTGTGATGACATAATCAACTGACAACTTCAAGTACATTTTACGTGTTTTTCCAATGCATCTGAGGGACAGGGTTTTTCCTTTTTTGCCATAATCAGTCAGTCAGAGAACTGGTACCTTCTCACAGACAGAAATAACTTAGTGACACTGCTTGACTGCAATATATTAGAATTTAAATTGCTCTCTAGTCCGCTCTATGGATCATATTAACTGGCCCTAAATACACAAAAAGGCAGTACAATAAAGCTTATGGAATGGTAAATCACTGAGGCTCATCTATACATCATGAAGAAAAGAGTGGGTAAATGGCTGAAGTTTACTTACCAAGCGCTTATAAATGCAGAGACTTTTTTTTTTTAAAGAAAATCTGTGTAATATTCTAAATTAAGAACACGCTCCTCTCTGACATTTCATTTGGCAGCTCTAACCACAGCCTGGGTGGAAATCAATTTGCAGCAGCTATGAATTGCTATTTAATTTGGGGGCACGCACAGCTTAATTGAGAAAGCATACTAGAAGCCATCAAGCCAGAGTCAGTAACTTAAGTTTCCTGCAGCAAACTCACGGTAATCCCAGGATCAAACTGTAGCACCTTTGTTTCAGTAATTAAGTGCGTGGTGCCAGCAGAGACTAATTGTGCTCACAGGGTGAGCACCTGCACCAGAAAGCTGCACGGAGCTCCATGTGTGAGCCCAGGAAGAGTCTTTGAGGTTTCTTGCTTTCTTAGACACTACCATGTCTGAAAGAAGGTACACATATCAGCACATTCATATTATTCTTGCCCCACTGCCTGGATTCCTTGTGTTCATTCTCCACTTTGCCCAAATGTATCTTTATATATTTAAGTAAATAAAATGGTGAACTGTGCATTTGTGGAAGTTTTTCTACAGTTTCTCTCCACTGAATGATATGTAGGTCATCATTCTGTTTGGCCCCTTTTTTTTCCAACTCATATTAAAATGTATTTTGCAGCTCACACCAAAGAGCAGCCATCCCTCATGGCAGAGCCCCTCAGTTCTGCTTTTTGGCACATTCTACGTGTCTCTGCTTTCCCTTTCCCCACTATGGCTTTCAGACAACTTCTGTTATAGAAGGGTGCAGAGCTCACCGTTGTGACTGCTTTACAAATTTGTATTGCTTTTTTTTTTTTTTTTTTTTTTTAAACTAGTTGCCAAGACACAATTTCCAAGCCAGGCTCACTTGAAAATACCCCGTGTAATGTTCATAACCTTGAACATCAAACGCTGGTTCACAGAGGGTCTCTGAAAAGTGTTTAAACATCCCCAGCACTGCTGAAGTTCCGGGCAGGCACCCAGGAGCTCGCAGGAGGTGGCCATGGTGGTGCGATGACCGCCACGACATGCAAGTATTTCCACTGACTCTCTGAGTCCTACTAAACTGCTGATGTCAGAAGACAGTACAGCTGATGGACACAGTCCAGAGACAAACTCTTTGTGTGGAGGGGCACAGTTGGACACATCGGGTATTTTCCTGAAGACTCTCCGTTTCAACCAACACATGTCCTCAGCCATACTGCGGCCTGCTCTAGGGAACTGCCTTAGCAGGGGTTGGACCTGGTGCTCCCCAGAGGTCCCTTTCGACACAGACAGTTCTGTGATACAGTGGCATTCCTGCTCTCTCACACGTTCAGTGTATTTTCAAAGCATTTGCTGCAACTGCTTTGTGATAACCACACTATGCTCTAGCACATCGCTTTGGTAAGGAGCAAAGTAACTAACAGACCCCCCTGTGCTTCGCAGGAGAGCCTCCAAGCACGGCCACCTCTCCCACATCCTAGGGTTGAAGGAAAACTGCAAAAAGCCACAGGACATGGCTAGATGGAATCACTACTGCAGGGTGTTTTTCCCCCCAACGTTGGAGTAAATGCCCCACAATAGAGCAGCAGCACACAAAGAAAGGATAATGGCTTGATCCTTGCCAGATGGAATATGGAGACAGCTCAGGAGAACTAGCCAAAAAATGGGTGTGCACGCATGTTTGTGCAGAAACTCTTTATAAAACTAAGCAATCTCTCTAAACCCCTCCTCTCTGAGAAGTTTCCCATCAAGACTGCTTTCATTTGCCAACAACAAGTTATCACCACGTATATTAATGTACACATTCATTTTGCGTTACTACTTTTACAGACTGTTTCCTGTAAATTTAATGCACTTTTTGCATCTTAAATGCAGAGAGCTGATCCCAGTTTTGCCATACGTGTTCATATTTTTAACCATTGGACAAAGGCACAGGTAAATGCTTTTAAGTCAGTATATCAGCTTCAGGCTTCCATTCTGACTAATTACCTGCTCCCTGCGGTTGGTCAGCCAGCCAAAGGACATTGCTTCCATACCAATTGTGTGTATAAGCGCTCTTCTAACAACAGAATATGGAAAAAAAAAATCTCTCATTCACATACAAAGAAATATTATTTATGAAAGAGTGGTAACCTCATCACACAAGCACTCATGATCAGGGAATCGAGCAATCCAGGTCTTCCTGCACCAGCCCCCATCAGCAGGGCCTGGTGAGCTCTGGACAGCTGCAGCAGCTCACACCAGCCGTAAGGGCTGGAACCTCTGTTCCTTGTGCCTCCATTGTATTCTCCTATTGTCACAGGCTTTTTATCTCACATTAATATGTGTTAATTAACTTTAATTAAGATAATTGCTTCATAACTATTCTGTTCACATTCACAATGATATTAGAAAGGTTCAGCTCCTTCAGATCTTTCCCAATGAAGCTAGTCTGTGCAATGAGCAAAGTAAAATTGCCTGGTCTGACAGCAGACCAGGCAATTTTCTTTCTTTTGTAAAGATCTAGAAATCTGTTCATGTCCTGAAACTGAACTGAATGCACTTAAGTATATATCTAATACAATGCTGAAACAGAACACGTGGCAAATGTACATCATGGCAGGTAACAACAGAAACAAGTGACAAAAATTACAATAATGATGAAAGACTTTTTCCAAGGGATCGGATATGTTGACCAGCACCAGTAATAACCTTCTCTTCTTTTGGCCATAAATGTGTAAACAGACTTTTACACTGTACGGGCTGCAAGACAAACTGTGAAAATACTCTGAAGGGGCTGTGAGGACAGGGGCAGTGCCACAGGAAATAAGTGTGGGCTTCATTGCAGGGAACAGCCCCTGCTCTGCTCTGATGTGCCCCAGAAAACCATTTCATCCCTGGGTGCTGTTGCTGTAACCAGTGCCCCAATGACTCCAGTACACAGAGGAGCACTTTGAGCTGGCAGTGCTGGCTCTGGGTTACCTGCTAGCCAGCACTCCTGGCTGCTGGGAGCTCTAGAAAGGAGCCCTGGAAGACCCACTCACCTTCAGTCCACAAATAATTACATACAAACCTCCTAATGACTTCTGATCCTGTTAGTACAAAGTGCTGCAACGACCCGCTGCTACACACAGGTCCTGCACAGTGCTACAGCTCAGCTCTGTGCTTACTCTGACACATCCCCTCTCCCGCTCCCAGATATGGATTAAGCAGCCCTACGGATGTTTCTGCAGAGCACAGCTTCAGCAAAACCAGCAGTGAATTAATCACTGCAGCCACATAATGTAGCTTGGCACAACTGTATTATAGCATTGCATTCTTGTGCTGTAGTTAAGGCCTGTCAGCAATTTCATTATGAAGTCGTATTTTTAGCTGTTTGTAACTTTTACAAAAATAATAAAAGTATTTACAGTATGGGCTTAATCTGCACGGAATCTTTTTTTCTGGCTCAGAAATGAAATATTACATATTCTACGTGTGTCTGGTTGTACAAACGGTTTCTTCACCTACATCAAAATCTGCTGACTTCCCTTACATTTTTCTGTTATTTACTGCTATTCTTAAAGGCATTCTAACAACCTTGCTACTTACTGCAAAACTTTCATGGTGACCCGGCAGTATTAACACAAACTAATGTTATACATGGGCTCCGTAAAGCTGCAAACCCACAGAGCGCATTATTGTCTGCCATGCAGGTGATATTAAGCTGATGGTTATTGATGAAGACTTTCCCCTTGAGCTCACAGGTGAGGGATGGAACCGGCAACCTTAAGTGTCATTAAGGAAAGTTCTGTTGTGCCAATAAATAAGAAGGATCTGAAACCTCTGCATAAAAATGCAATGTAAATCCACACTAATCACCCGAAGAGCGTTGAGGCTTTTAGCATCTAAATTGATCAAGAGCCCCACTTTACTTTTGCTTTTTATACACAAAATAATTGTTATTATCCATTCTGTGCTGTAGGAGAAATTCTGTCAAATTCTGTGATGAACTGCACCTGCAGACATCCCAGACCAGCACAATGGATCCTGTTGGACTGATTTGGACTCCTCCTGGTGTAACCAAGCCGTTTGGCCTCTCAAAGATTTAACAGCACAAGCTATTTTTCATGTGCCAGTTGGGATTACTAAACTAAAGCCAATTCGCCACTTGTGTACAGAGACAAAATTCATCTTTATACTTTTTTCTAAACAAAAGCTTGCTTTTAAAGGCAGCAATTACAGGTAATTGAATCTCTAATAGTGATATGTAGCTCAATTATCTTGAGCTTCCCCAAGAACTGAGAACAGAACTAGCTGGAACAGCTTACTTTTTATTTATTTTCTAACATATTTGTTTACTTATTTATTTTGGGATTTCTGCACCTGCTGGCACTGACTCTGCAGCACCCTGTTCTAATGCAACGCTGACAGGAAAGTTTACTAACAGTTACTTAATTACAGAGTTTCCCAAAGATCATTATTAATGTAAGAAAGTAGGACAATTAGCTGAAACGTTAAATACTGAATTTATGCTTGGCCATATCTAAATATGCAAAATTTGCTCAAAACCAGAGCTCTTCATACCACCAGTTCAGCACATTTCTGAGTGAATATTTGTCACCAAAGCAACTTCCAAGCCTGGGCCACCTACTTAAATGAGTTTCATTAGAGAGCACAGCATTAACTGCAGTCTGCTCTAAGATCTCTTTGGATACCGCTCCAAAAAGGAGATTCTTCAACAACAATACGGGTAGCAGCAGATTGGAAGTGGGAAACCTGCAGCAGCATAGGGTTGTGCGGAAGCATTTTGGAGCTCCAAGTTACTTTTCCGTTTCAGCAAAGCTTTCTCAGTTACTATTCTTGCTGTCACTGGTCTACAAAAAAGGGTAAGCATCTCACAGAATTGCAGAACAAAAGGGGCTGGAAGGAATCTTGGAGAATTTCAGTCCCAGCACTGCTATAAGCAGATTCCCTACCATAGCTTACATACAGGAAAGTGTCCAGATGGGTCTTGAGAAGGAGATTCCACCAGCTCTCCAAGCAGCATGCTCTGCCCTGACAGTACAGAAGTTCCTCCTTGTGTTTGCACAGAACATCCAGTTTCCAGTTTCTGCCCCCAGCATTCATGGTCTGTTTTCCCCTGGGGCAAGAAAATCCCACTCAACGCAGTTATACTGTTATGTATGTCTAAGGAAGCTGTTACATCTCTCTGTCTAGATAGGAGTAGCGTCACTTTGACAGCAGTTGCATGTAGAGACATGTTTCATATTAATGTCACTGAAGAAGCTCGTGTGAACGCCATGGAGCGGCTGCAGGATCAGAGCTCAGTGCCAGCATATCCTCTAGGGAAGAGATGAGCAGGCACCCACGGTGTTGGCAGCCTTGCACGTTGTCAGGACTACTTTTTACCCATACAGCTAATGCTGAGTCTGATCCACAGTGCTCTCAGATTTCATGAAAGCAGCGAGTGCCTGCTGCTGCTGAGCAGCGTTCAGCAGGCAGGGAAACATCCTAACAGGAGGAGGGAAACCTTGTCTGTGCTGGAGGAACTTCATTTCCCATACCTTATAAATGGTTCTTTTACTTTATTCATGCCCAGAGGTGGAAACAGCTCTAATACACCATAACTAAAAATCTCTCCTCTCTCTGAAAATATTCACACACACACACACACACATACATATATATATATATATACAGCATAGCTTCCATCAAAATAACACTGTTTACTGCTATGAATGAATTCCCTTTCAAACCCATTCATTATTTCTGCCAGCATGACAACCCCCTGTGGCAATCAGATCCGTAATTGCATTACCTATGTGGGAGAACAGCCCCTCCTTGTAAAGACGGTTGCCTAATGTTTTCACTGGGAAATGTATTTCTCCAACTAGGAATCTTCTAACATCTCTACTTTACGGACAGCAAACAATTCATTACTCACAATTCTCTCCCATAATTTTGTTGGCTCCCGTTACATCCTTACTGCATCCATCACTTTTCTGATTCAGAAAGCTCTATTCCAGTTAATGTTCACAACAAGCAGATGCCGTTTCATTTTTATGGTCAGTCTCTCTGTCTTTTCTAGATCTGCTACAGACTAGGCTAAGCAGGATTACACACGGTATATGTATTTATCACTGATTTATCCAGCAGTATAACGATGGATGCTTTTTTTCTCTCAGCCTCAGAAATAGCAATTAGATTACTCCACATAAGGAAAGAGTTCCTATGATTTTGTGGAGGTTTGGTTTCATTCTGCTCTTTGGTTTTTAATCCATGGCCATAGGTTTGGTTGTCAGGTTCACCAGCTGAGGAAGAGGAGTTGAGAACCTGCAAATCATTTGTCTGTGCTGCACAAGAGAAGAAAGCTCTTCTGCTTTGCACAGCTTCAAGTCCATGTAAATGAATCCCAGTGCAATATGGAAACAAATTCCTACAGAAAAAAAATCTCTTATGTCCCTGTAAAGAAATCTTCGGCTTTGACAAAAGATGCCTTTGGGTTTGCAGTTTGCATTGCATGTGCCCAGCCTGAGGGAAGACAGTTACACCCCAGTTTTCACTACTGTCAAGATGGCATTTTTCACCACTACACATCCATTTATGACCCCAAAACAAACAATCCCTAAATTTTGCAAAGGTCTGAACAGAACATAACTGGAGGACACCGCTTACAAGAGGTGGTGCTGCACATTCACTGAGATCATGAGATCCCTGTACCCAGCCACCAGGATGCAGCCATCAAACCAGCCCAATTCTCTTCTTGCTGGACTGGTCTGCTGCTGGGTAAAAAAATAAAAATAAATAAAAAAAGAAGAAGAAAAAAAAAAGAAAAAAGGAGATGCACACACAAAAATGCATACATAGAGATATTAATAACACTAAAAAAAAAAAAAAAAAGAAAAGAAGAAACCAGTTCTGATGGATCAGGGTTAGTTCCCTGCAGGTGATGAGGGCACCAGAAATGGAGCCACCAAGAACAGTCCTCCATATCCCTGGGAAGCTCACACGTACCTGACTGTGGGACCTCAGCATCCCTCTTAGCAGTACTAAGTCACAATAAATGACAAACACAAACCCATATACTCATATAATTTGTTAATTCATACATAAAAACAACGTACTACACCAATACAAACTGAGTGTCAAGACAGCATCCCTACTTCCCTTTCTGAAAGGAAAGTATCAGAACTTGCATGTTTTATTTCAAATTCTGTCTGAAGCTGTAAGGACTTCAGATAGCTGTGTTTTAAAACCACAGAAAAGTATTCCTTGCACTTGTTTGTCAAGTAAAATGTAATTTGAATGAGAGAAGATATGAAAACTGCCAACTAATGTGTTTATTGTTATAAAGAGGCAATACTAAGGATAGACATTATAAGGAAATAATATATGATAGGCACTGTAAAGATAGAGAATTACGGAGATGAGATATTGAATGCAGTACATAATGGGAAGAGGGGATGGCATATACAAGTCAAGGATTTTTGTTAACTCCTCAGCAAACACAGCTATATTGTGCTCTGCCATGCAGCAGTAATAGCAACACACAGACCCAAATTCCTTACAAGAGCCTCATAGTCCATTAATAATATCACAAAAGACTTGGAAAGGAACTTTTTTCCCAGCGCAAGTGGCAATTAGTTGCCATGCCGTGCTCCATCACAGTGCCCCTCCAATACATCACCTCCCATTGACATCTCCTTCCCTCTCACACAAATGAGGGGTAACCAAGCCAAGGTGGGTTTGGCAGATTTTCACACTGCCTCACAAGAGGGAGATTATCATGATTAAATTCCTCACTCTCCCAGCTCTGTTTTTTTTTTTTACATCGTTTTTCTAATAACGGGATCAGCTGAGAATTGGATCTTTCCTTCCCCTCTCATTTCTAGCAACCAGCTCCACATCCTTTTTTTCCCCCCGAGTTAATCCCCCGGAGATGGGAAAGGCTTTCTGTTGTGGTTTTCGCCTCCATGTAAGATTTGAACAATCACGGTGAGTTAGCTCTGACAGGTGTTAAAATATCTTGGAGCAGGCTGAACATTCGTATCGATTAACTAATACATGGGCAGAGTTTTTTAGAACTGATTGTTTTTCTCTAAGCGTTTCAGACGGAAATGGAGAAAATGTGCCACATTATCAATTTCTTTCTAATCCATTTTCATGTACTATACTCTACGTTCATCTAACTTAACTACTGAGCTGTCGAAGACCAGAAAATAACAAAGAATGTAGCTACATGCTTATTCAGAGCACCGAATCTCCCCTTATAGCTGTTTATCTGTAATATAATTAGGCAGAAATAACAGCTCATGTAAAACTTAATACATTCCCGGGACAGTCCTAATTGACTGATGAGTATTTTCCTACCAGCCTGATAGAAATGCCTTTTTAAAACAGAGAACTTTCCAATTTGTGGTTACCAGCGTCCTCTGTCTCATTGCTATAGCTAAATACTATTAGTAAATGCAAGCCAGCAAGATGAATCTGGTTATTGATACATGCAGCTTGCTATGTTTTGTAACTCACTTGTGACAGTTTGCAGAAGAAATACTCAGTGGACCATGGATGGAAGGTGAGACCCCTTTGGGAGACCTAGCTAAAATCTTCTACACTGCCTTAAAATTACAGATGTGAACAATCCAGCAGGGCCCAATCCTCTTGTTGAAGGACATGTCACAGTTTAAAAAGATGAGACTTAACAGGGTTGAAGAAAATACTTGTTTTGAGCACTGAAGTGAAAGTAAATGGTTCAGTGCAGAGCTAGTCCATACCTAGTCTCTGGGTAGATTCAGATGTGCAAGGAAAAAAATCTATATCTAAGTAGATATTTAGATCAATTTTGTTCACCGCAAAAGTACATTTCTCTAAAGACCAAAACTGTAGAATTTCAGAGCTGTTCACAGGCAGGAACAGCAGTACCAAAGCCACCTCCTTCAAAAATGCTGCATACTCCTTTCCAGGAAAGCACATATCCTCTCCTCTTCTATGGCAGCACTCACCTCTAATCAAACAGACAACTCCTATCTGAATTGCTAATATCAAGTGTATATGTCTTGCATGGTATGGAAAACTGAGCATTACCACTATACAAAACATCTGTCAGGACATCTTTCTTACTTCCCCAACCTTTCATGCCTGCATTGCCAGCAAGCAGTGCAAGGTCTTCCCCTGCATACTCAGACCAACAAAGCCTTGTTCCATCTGTGCTATGTCTGCAGCCCTCACTAGGCAGTAAGAAGTCTTCCTTCTGGCCTCTTCCATGCTGCATGAAATACATGCTGGCAAGCAGAGGGGAAGGCTCTTCCTTCCATGCAAAGGTAGAACAGAAGCAATGAGTTCTAAGTTTCTTCAGCCCTGTGCATCACTAACACCCCTCGCACCCAGCTTTCAGCGCGTGCTGAGGAGCAGCTCTCGAAGTCATGACTAATAAATCCAAAGCTATCTGCTATCTTTCATTTATTCTCCTTTAACACTATTGAGAAGTTCCTTCTATACCCTAAGGAGCTCTTCTAACTCCAGTTAGAGGTTTACACTGTCAAGTCATGTGTGTAATGAAGTGAACAGTTCTTACAAGATTAACAATTGATTTTTAACGCTTAACGCAGGAGCATTAAAAATAAAAGAGCAGGCTCCTCTGAGCCACCCTGCGGTGGTGCAATTTCAGGATGCTTTTGAACATGGATTTGATTATTTGTTATTTCCCCTTTTTTAGGACTGATTCAAACAAAACTCTTACATGCACTTACACTACCAGTTCAGAGTGGTGTTTGCATTGTGTGTATAGATGTATGAGAGTTACACTAAGGTCATTGTAACAAAGCATTACCTGACTTTTTCTTTTTTCTTTTCTTTTTTCTTTTTTTTTTTTTTTTTTTTAACTTTATGCCCTGGGTCATTAAATAATTAAAGAATGGGCTATTCACTATGTATGGCTGCTCACAGCAGGCACTTTTAAGACATAAGGCGTGCAGCAGTTAAGGCTGCTGGCTGGGCTGGTGGTTCACTTATATGTGAAAGCAAGGAGGAAAATTCCGCTCATCTTTGAACTAATTTAAGTCTTGAGAAATATCACTGAACTCAGTCCTACGCCTCTAGATTTACACTGGCATAATAGATTTCAAAAGCCACATTTCCCTTTTTTACTACCAAACACTGGACCGAGCATGAACACATTACACTGCCTGTGCTTCATGGTTAGGTTAAAGAGAAACCAGACCACAGCCAGAGAAACATTAACAACTCACATGGATAAAAAGATTGTTCAGAGAGTGCTTGCACTATGCTAACAGTTATTATGTTTTTCGCTTGTATTTTTAACAAAGGAATTCTCTTTGGAATAACAATGACTTTTCCACCTTGTAATGCTTAATAAAGTCTTGTCAAGGAAAAAGGAAGAGAAAACATCATAAGAAGCCCTTTGTTTTTATTTCCCTGTGTATTTTGTACACTTAGTTTTTCGATATAAGTGTTAAGTGGATGCACTGCTTTTCAGAAATCCCTCACTTATTTATACACCAGTTGAAGTTATGATGCTCTTAGCACAATTTGCAGTAATTTTGCTAATACTAAGCTTTAGTGCATTATCTATAGGTCTTTTGTCAAGTGTGAGGAGCCATTTGAACAGTTTCATCTAGAATTTTCAAAAATATAATATAAATATGTTTTCCTCTTTGAAATAAAAGGAAACAATATAAGCCCCCCCCAAGAAAACAACCAACCAAACCAACCAACCCAACAAAAGCCAAGATCTTAAATTTATTCAAGCCATACCTACTCAGGCTGCAGCAGGATCATGGAATCACAGCACTGCAGGGATTAGAAAGGACCTCAAGAGATCACCAAGTCCAAAGCCTCTGCTAAAGCAGGCTCCCTGTAGCAGGTTGCACAAATAGGCATACAGCCATGTCTTGAATATCTCCATAGAAGGAGACTGCACCACCTCTCTGGGCAGCCTGTTCCAGTGCTCTGTCACCCTTACTGTAAAGAAGTTCTTCTGCATATTTATATGGAACTTCCTATGTTCAAGTTTTAGGCCATTGCTCCTCGTCCTATCACTACTCAGCACCTACAAACAATTGCACAACACAGCCTGAGCTCTGCGCAGGGCCCCATTTTCCTAGGGTCCTGTTCTGAGGATAGGAGATGCTGAAGCAGACCAATTCACACCTTCCTGATCTACACCAGGAAAATTCTTTTCATATTATCAAAGAATTAGATCAATGAAGCTTTCTTCCAGCTTCTAACAAGTGTTCATTCTGCCAAATGACTAAGCCAACATTTGCACATTTTATAATTAAGAAAATGGCTATGGTCCTAATCTAAGGAACTGAGATGTGTAAATACCTGCCTTTGTGCTAATGCTCTTGGCACTTGGTGAACAGCCACAGTTATCGGACGTGTCCAGCAAAGCAGTGTCTGGAACTCACATTTTCATGGCTGTAATTCACTGAAAGTATCTCAATGTCCCAAGTGGTACCAATTATGACTGTGATCATAAATATCTTTCCACCATTTCTACATTTACTTCTGTGGAAAAGGAGTTGGGAAATAGATCTTGGGTACTTGAGTGGATAGGAAAGAGGTGTGCACTCCCAGCTGTGTGTGAAAGAGAGAAACAGCTTCATAAATTTACTAATAGTCTTCCAGTGGATGGTTTAAAGGTGAGATTACAAATAGCACAAGATTCTGGAAGTCCTCACAGCGTACGCTGTCTTTTAAGACAAGTTTTTCGTAACAGGGAAGTCTGAAAATGCTTCTCTCTGTTTTATATTCATGTGCATCTTTGCTTGTCCCCAGACAGATTTGTCTTCAGTCAGATCATCACAGCCCTTTGCCGTGTAGATGACAACTCCATGCTTTTCAACACTGCAAGTAAGGATTGCCTGATCTTAAGGAGAAAAAAAATGTTTTTTTCCTTACCCTATCAATAGGGATTTTTTTTATATATATATTTCAGGCCCATAATATCACTTTTATTCAGTCCTGGTCTTTCATGCTTTATCCTGATCATTCTGTTCATCTTGTACTACACTGATGCCTCACACAAATCACTTCCACTGTACAGGAGCAACAGCTCCTGGGCCCTGGCCTCTTCTTCCCCAGTAGGTGCTCTTATGTTGATTGCTCTGCAAGTAATGCCTTCTCTTTATTGACATGAAACCTATGACAGATACAAAGAGTACAATAGCATTATTTGATAGAGCAAATTCTCAGCTACAAAATGCCGTTTTTCAACATAGTCGCCACCATTAGCTTGTATCTTTGCCACTGATGAACAAGAACTTGCATGCAGGTAGCTGCAAATCTGCATGGCCATCATGAACACAGATTGACTTTCACATCACTGTTGCCCCTGCTGAAATGTCCCACCCACCATCTCGCTGTGCTGACATCCACTGTTTGGTCTCCACTAAAAAAAGAAAAACATACACCAAAAAAGCCAGATAAATTATTCCCCATAGCAAAGGCTTGCCGCTCCCTGCACTATTTTGTTGATGTTAATTCTGTGTTTCTATGCTTTCCCCCAAGCAATGAACTGGAAAATAAACTGAAACTGCATTTCCTCTCTATGAAAATAAAAATCTCACATGCTGTGTGCTTATCCGGCTTTCATAACTTTCCTTTGGTTTTCCTACATTTTATGATTGGGTGCAGGAAGACACCTCAATTATCAATTGCACATGGGCACTAATGAGGCCCAGTGCACTCTGAGCTAATTGGAGAAGCCCAGTGTTTTAATGACTGCATTCTGAATATAGCTAATAACCAGGATGGCAGCAGGATTAATTGGTGCCACTTTTTCTTTGCTTCCCACTTTGCCCATTGGGCACGTAAATGCTTCATTATTGTTACCTGGGGCACCCTGTGCTGCTCGTGGTTGGGATTTCTCTAGGTGAGATGAGTAGAAGAGCAGCAAGCTCCTCTGTGGAAGTTGAAATGCTCTCCTGAGCAAACTTTTCCATCCAAGGGACACGTCCCCAGAAAGACAAGGAGGCTGTGATGCTCCAAATTGTCTTGGGCACACAGAGCTCCTGGAGTAATTGTCTCTATGTCCCATTTGATTTTCTTTGTAGCTCTTGGAGCAACTCAATTACTGATAATATGAGCATTAATTGACCTAAGCACTGAATTGGAAAGGTATCCCCTGGAGAAGGACTGTGTGTGACAACTCTGGAGGAAAAACTCTGACATTCCTAGTTTGTGTTCCCACAAGCAGGTGAGCAAATGAACGAAAATTGGGCTGTGTCACCAAGTGTGGATGTCCCATTAACAAGCCCTGGGGAAACACTTTCGAGGGCTGTCAGTAGGTGTGCGAGCTGCCGTGCTGGGGATGGAACAGCTTCATGCACAGTGAGGAGGATCCTGTCTGCACACTGCTAGGCTGTGCACCATCCCCAGCTGTGCTCCAGTGCCTGCAGAAACACAGCTTTAACTGCTTTGCTCCAGGAGGAGGCATGGGGTCTGTAACTCAGGCTCAGTCGTTGTTTCTGAGGAGAAAAGGTGCTAATAAGCTATGTGCTTTCTAAAAGCTAGGATTTCCAACAGAAAGTTTGCAGCTTAACCTGGGGAGAAGAAAGGACAGAACTTAAAAACAAAGCAACCAACCTGTCACACTTCAAACCGTTTGTATTCCATGTAGCCTACGAAATAGGAGCAATCAGGAAACAACTAAATATAAATGCAAACAGCTAAGCAAAGCCAAGCTAAAAGTGTGACACTGCATGTCAGCTTCTTTTATAAGAACTCTGAGCTATTTTCAATGCATGATTTAAAAATGCACAGAAACTTCTACAACAATCTACTCTGAAGTTCCAGGTCATTGGTCTGAAGATGGCCATCCATGGAGCAGCAAACAGATGCTTTCCTCCCTTCCTGCCAGCTGCTGGGTAGCGGCTCGTCTCTTGCTGCTCCACTATCTGACACGCCTGACCAAGTGTGAGCTTTCATACACTCCAGGAAAGGGGCTGAACTGCAATACATCAAATAGCTTTGGTAACATAGCATAGTTATAATTAAACTCAATGTCACCATTAAATTCTATTTCATCTGCAAGATTGGGTACCAAACTCCAATGCTGGCTTCCTTTCTATAGTCATCAAGTTCTCATCATGAACACCTAACAGAACAGCTTGTAAGGACCACCTTAAACATACATGTACACAGTTGTGGGGTTTTCAGGGTGTGTGTGCATATAGCTAGCTATACATACATCACTCACAAAAATAAAACACCTATGCTTTATCTGAAGTATGCATTAATGCAGCATGTGGCTTAACAAACATCCTGCAGCTATCTGAGACCGTGAGCTTCCCAATCTTGGCCAAAGGGATCCTAACTCACCATTATATGAATATCATAAGAATATAATGTAAAATTGCTGGAGTAGCTTAAGGCCAGGTGAGGAAGGTGGCACTCTGCTGAACGAGCTCTCTTCAGAGAAAAAGATCTCTCTTCAAAGTCACCTGGCCTGCAAACCAAAGTCCAGCATAGCAGGCTTTGTTCATGAAACAAAATGAAATGATTTGAAAGACATTCACAATTTTATCAGTGCATGCCTTTTTCTCAGCCATTTCCATTATTTACCTTTGGCAATTCTCAAGACACAGTGTAGGAAAGCTGTGGTCACTGAGACAGAGGTCAACCCCTGCTCTGCCCCTTCCCAATTTGACATGCACCTACCACTCATGTCTGCCTTTGCCCTGGATATTGGCACCAACAGCTTTAGGCACCTCCCATAGCTGGCTAATTTAAGAGCCTGGGTCCAACTCATTGGGTGCTAACAACAAGTTGTAGTCAAGTGACATTTTCTATGCTATATTAAACTCTTTCAGTCAAAAAATATCTCATTGAAAAATCAGGGAAGAAGTCCCCAGGGCTATCATTATCCATCTGCTTTCCTAGCAACTTCAGGCAACCTCGGGGAATGTTAAAATAAATCTGTATAGGATGCCTCCTCCTCTCATGCCCTTCATGTCATGCACTATCTCTCATGTTGCCTTCCCAGAGCACACGAGCATTGCAGGTATCAGAGAGCAAGCAGCATGCCCAGTCAGCAGCAGAGGCAGCACACCTGGAGCCCAGGTCCCCTTGGTCTGCACACAGCACCCAGTGCTGCTCTGGAGGAGGTGGCAAGCCTGCAGAGGGAGTAAGCTCATGGGTTTAAGGGAGTTTAAGAACAGATAACAGACGCATCTCCCTTTGACTGTGTAGGAAACCCCTGGGGCAAACAGCAGAAACAGCAATATTTCTCTTTGCAGAGTACAAGGCCTGCAGCAGCAAACTCACAGAACTGGAGCAACCAGAACTGGGTCACCGACATCTGAGCACAAAACTGCTAAGCCTGAAACAGCTCCGTTTGTTCAGTGCCCAGCACAGTGGAGTCGAAATGCTACACTCAGTTCTTTAGACAATAAAGATGACAGCAGCTACAATCCCCCAAAGTTTCTTTCAGCTTTTAACATTATCCACATGTATGTTTCAAAAGCAAAGAAAAACTGTGCTTCGTTTCCTATTATGCTTCACATTACACATGCCTCATTCACCTCCCAGCAGCGCTCCCATAGAGCTCGTGTGATCCTGCTCAGGGCAATGGGTGATCATTAATCCATGCTTTGCAGTTACCTAGCTTGACGTCCAAACTCAAGTCAAGGCAGATCATTTCTTACACAAATACCCAAGAACTCTGAAATTGTGATCTGAACGGCGCTCACTTGACATCATTGTATTAACAGTTTTACCATTTAACTGCAAACACAACTGAGAACAAAGATACAAATAGACATTTAAATGCTCCCATCAACTGAAGCTAATCAAAGCCATGAAAGAATATAAGCCGTTGCCTTTTGGCTCAGGATATTGGAGTTTTCCAGTTACTTGAATGGCAATTCCACTGTTACACACCTTCCCTACCTCTCTCCTCTCTGCAGCTCTCTGAGGGGGACAGCTGCATCAGAACATATCGAAGCTGCTAAACTTTCCTTGTACAACTTCCTGGGCTTAATTGTAGCCTATAAAAGCATTGCAGTTGCTGCCACCTATAGACAAGTGTTAAACACAAACATTCTTCTCTTGGGAAAATGGAAGTGCAAAGTGACTGGAATCACATCCTGAATATTCTCATGTAAATGGGCTGTGTGCATATCCCACCATTCTCAACACCAAGCGTTGTGCTAATAACACACAGGTGCTCACCAAGTCACAGTAAGCATTATGTCACCAATCAGCATCTGCTGAAAGCATCCACCACCTCACACTGGTCCTTGCGTTGTCAAAGCTCATGGAAAATAACCAAATTTCAATAACATAGCAGTTACTCTGCTCAGCAGGTTTAATCCATGATGAAAATGAGTTACTGTTTTTTAGCTCTCTCAAATAACCAAGAATGGATTAACCTTTGCTTTAGACGTAAAGATGTATGAGTCTTGCTGTCCAAGACTTAGCACGTCAAGGTAAGATTTTCTGATTGACTCACAGTAGCTGTGCATAGATTATTTAAAAGTAGATAATAAGCTCTTAGGAAAAGAGATTTTCAACTGGTGTCCTAGAATGATGCAACTGTATTTTCCTTTTTTCTTTACTATACATGTGTCACACAAACAAGTACAGAACGCAGCCATTTGCAAGATTCAATAAATACAGTTCCCAGTATCACTGCAAGACAGCATTTAGATAACTTTCATTGTAATTTCTACCACTGGTATCTCCATCATGTGTGAAGTGATAGATGAATATCTACTTCACATAAATGACTGCAGAATTACTAAAATCTACTTTAAAAAAATGAATCAGCACTTTATTTTCATTTTCAATACAAGTCAGGGAATCAGAAGGTTAACATTTTCTATTGCTGATCTTGATTCCTGACTTTTCACAGATGCTGAATATCTAATATTCCATCCACATTCTAGGGACCCAGGGCCACCATAGCATCTGTAAAAATGAAATCTATAATATCAAAAGCGCGACACCAAAAATCCAGAACTACCAAGGCAAGAATTCTTAACTAAGGATTCATTTCTCAGATCTGAAGAAAGGAATAGATCTTAAAAATAATAATAATAATTGTGAGAGATGAAAAGAAGACTTCAAATGTGCTGTAGATAAGATTGCTTTGTCTCAAATTTAAAGGTTCAAGAAATCACAGTATTCCAAGCTCTTTGAAGAACACTGAAGAGGAAAGAAAATCATGAATTGTTTCATCTTCCAGTCCTTCTGAAATGGAGATGTGCCTGGCTATGAATAGCTTCACTTTCCCTTATTGCTGGAAACATGCCTGTGACTTAATTCTGGAAAAGCAAGGCAAGAGCAACCTAGCAGAATTCTCCTAAAGAGCTTATCTTGATTTCTGTGCTTATAAAACCATTGCTGGTCAGTCAAAGTAAGAAACTAAAGAAGCTGGAAAATAACCAGAGGAAAGCACCATATCTCAGAAAGTACATGACAAGGTGTAAAACAGTTATAAAACCACAGGGTAGAGTATAAAAGGAGTGCTTTGGGTCTCAGACAACTGAAGTGCTCCAATCTCTCACCAGGCAGAGTCTGTTTGTTTTACCTCTATGGATTTTTGCTTCTCATTAGCTGTTTCCATGAGGGTCTGTGCCTCCCCAGGGCATCTCTATCCCAAGAACACAGCAGGACTCCAAAGACCACATCCTGCACCAAGTCCCATACACCCGACCACACCTGGGAAACACAAGGCCTGCCGCCAGGGCCATGCTCATCCCAAACCCAGGACTTCACACTGCACTTCCAAGCAAGTTTCTTCATTTGGAGAAATACCAGAATTAAAAACTACACTGTGCGTTAGCAAATGCTTTATGATGCTCATCAGAAAGTCCAGAATTCTTTTGGCAGTTTGGAATTCATTTCTTTATAAACCTTTGGCTAGTTTCTTCAGGATTAAATCGTGGATTTTCCTATTGGCAAGCAATACCTACCATGAAGTTACAACACAGCTAATCATAGAATCATAGAATGGCCTGGGTTGAAAAGGACCACAATGCTCATCTAGTTTCAACCCCCCTGCTATGTGCAGGGTCACCAACCACCAGTCCAGGCTGTCCAGAGCCACATCCAGCCTGGCCTTGAATGCCTCCATGGATGGGGCATCCACAGCCTCCTTGGGCAACCTGTTCCAGTGCGTCACCACCCTCTGTGTGAAAAACCTCCTCCTAATATCCAACCTAAACCTCCACTGTCTCAGTTTAAGACCTCCCCCCTTGTTCTATCACTATCCATCCTTGTAAACAGCTGTTCCCCCTCCTGTTTATATGCTCCCATCAAGTATTGGAAGGCCACAATGAGGTCTCCATGGAACATTCCCTTCGCCAAGCTAAACAATCCCAGTTCTCTCAACCTTTCTTTATAGGAGGGGTGCTCCAGCCCTCTGATCATCTTAGTGGCCCTCCTCTGGACCCACTCCAAGAGCTCCATGTCCTTTAACCACACAGTAAAGCACACTCAGTCATTAACAGGACAAAATGCTCATTTGTGCAAAATATTTTAGATGTCATATATTCAGATATTTCCTAGCACCTCCACTTCAATGCAGGGGGTTCTTTGGAAGGGGCATCTTTTGAAGTATTTAAGGGACCTGGGCAGCCACCATCTAATTCATCTAATATTTCATTAAGTATCAGGCACTTTCTCAAACTCCTCCCTGCTTCAACTGCACAGCTACCACTGCTGTAATTTATCGTGTGGGGACTCCACAATGTTAAAAGAATGCATTCTTTATTACTAGAACATGCCTGGCATGTCCTAGTGTATTTCTAAGACTCTTGTTGTTGCAATGCAATAAAAGCTAGCTCAAAAAAGCTCTTTAATGCCTATTACTTTGTGTGCGGGTTTTCTGCTGTGACATATCTAGCAAGTTTGGGTAGGCTTTGAACTACTGAAGTCTTGAACATCCATCAGTTCAAAACTGTTGGTGTTTTCCTTGATACAAACATTGATATGCTCACCATGGGAACCAAAAGAAGATAATGTAGCTGAGCTTCCTATTTATGGAGGCAAGATAGCAGAAAATTTTCCAGATGTGGGGGTTTAGTCCTTCATTTTTTGTTCATTCCAGTCTCCTGTTGATTTAAAAGGCAGTTTCACTTCCTTATAACACAGAAAATGAGGATGTAACAGTGAATACATTATTCAACCACAAAGCATTGGTCAAATGTAGTCAAAACAAATCTAGAAAATAATTTCATTTATGTAGATTTTTTTTGCAGAATAATTTTTGTACTATTTATTTCATAATAATGAATAGGTTACTCTAATAATAACAGTGTTTTGATTGGAATTAATTAGAATTTATTTTTTTGAATCCAGGTATCCCATCTGTTCCAGGCCTATTCTCTCAAATCAGCCAAGAAAATCAGTTCATGAAGCCTCATTCTCTTTGGCATAACCTTCATCTATAGGTGAACAGCTGAAAAAGCCACATCAGATTGTCCTGTAGCAAGACAGCAGGGCTGGACAGAAACCAAGTGGTACATGTGACTTTCTTCTTTTGTATTTCCTCAGTATTAAATAAAATACGAGGTAGAAAAGCACACAGACCTGTGGAAAGCTTTGCAGGAGAGAGTAAGCCTGTGGCTGAACTCTGCATTTCTTGTCCTCCACTCACTACAGCAGCATGAGGATGGCTTGGACAACTCAGTTCTGCTGCAGTGCTCTGGATGGGGAACCAGGAGGTGGCTGCAAAGATGCACCTGACATGCAACTTAAAAAAAAAAACACAAAACAGAACAACTTTTCCTTAAATGCTCTTGTTATGAAGGCCACACGCCGTGTTTAAAAGCAATAAGCCTCTGCATGATTTGCTGCACAAATACACATCTGCAGGAAAAGCAGGGATTGAACAGCTCCCACCCAACTGGGACAGCAGGCCCTTCTGTGACAGGGTTAAAGCACGTCAGAAAAAGAGAGTGGAAAGGCTAACACCCAGCAATGTGAACACTGTTTCATTAACCCCACAGCTCTGGATTTGGCACTGCTCTCACCAAGGGGAAAAATGCAGCAAGAAAACCAAAGGAGAAAAAGGACCAGTGGTTACATCAAAAAATAAACCAAGTTTCACTTGATTTATCAATACAGACGCCAAGCAGCCAGCTCGTGCAAGCTTAGTGCAAACTGCATAGCACTGGATGTTATTTCCCAATGGCCAGCAGCTGAAGGCAAGCACCTGCACCAAGAAGGGGCATTTTCTGCATAGAAAAGAGCAAAATGCAGCTCTGTTCCTCAGACTGCACTGAGCTGTGGAAAACATGGCTCATCCAGCCCTGGGGCTGCTGGGTAGCAGGAGGAAGACTATGGAAAGAAATACCTAACACTGTTTTAAAACGTTACCTGGTTTCTGCAAGTTACATCTGAGTGATGTAAAACACCATGAGCCTGCTGCAATACTTTCTTTACCATGGGCAAGATAAGACTTGCTCAAATGTTCCTAAATTTTCACACACTGGTAGTGAAACAATCAAACCAGGGCCTCCAGAATACCTTTGTAAAGGCTTTTCTCCATTTCCCACCCTTCAAATACATTTTCACGTCAATTTCTGCCAGCGAAGAGTATCCAGAATCACAGCCACCTCCATCTCCATACTCTGTTTGTCAAGCTGGAGTAAACATTACAGTGCTAACGGGCTCCAAATTTTGTGAATTATCTAACTTAGCCCTTAATTTTTTTCCATTTTCTTAGTGTGTAATTACATCTAATTGTACATTTTGAGCAAATACACATAATCACATCATTATGACATATAATTACCTAATTGTGATGTGCAATTAAGTAAATAGCAAAAGAAATTGTGCAGAACTTTAATAAATTTGTTAAAAAGAACTTAATCTTTTCTACAGCTGACAGAAGACATTTTCACCTATAATGATTATAATCAATTTAACATTTTCTACTCTAATTAGTGGGTACTCTGCAGACACATCCAGAATATCCACACTGAAGCCAAAAACTGTGTGATGACATTTGCAACTTTCTATCTATATTTGCTACATGCAAATAATTTCTCATTAGGAATAACACTCCATTAAGGAGTTGCTCTTACATGGAAGGAGACTTCACATTGGTAAGGACTTTCATTTTGTTATCCTGGTTTGGTGTTGGGTTTTTTTTTTTTTGCATTCAGGGAAATGCATGCATTTGGGATATGTATACTCCTGTGAGCATTTATTGGAAAGGAACTAGCACTTATCTCCTCCATTCCCCCTTGGACAGGTGGAGAGGTTTGCTACGCACACAAGCCAAATACAAAACCACATAGCCGCCTTTCACATCACATAGAATTTAATTTTCCAGACAGTCAAGCAACCCAGGACTGAAGACAAGAAAACAAATGAGTGATTGAATTTAAGACAGGTCCTTAGGACACTAAAAAGGCTTGTCTTGTGGTCCTTGGCTGTACTTTTCCTCTCTGCCGGAGGATGCAGTCATGCCCATTACACTGCTTTAGGAGCTGGCAATCTCTTCAAGATGTTTTGGAAGATGTTTCTATGAATGGCTTGCTGTACTCCTCCTGCCTCTGAAAATGAGAGTGCCAATAAGGCAATGTCTGTATTTATAACCTTACTGGTATCTAATGATATCCCAGCCTTTGAGAGCTTTATACTTTTCACGTTTCCTAAAGGCAACCAAACCCCAAGTTGTCCAGAAATGAATAGAAACCACATATTTTAGAGCTACTGTCTATGAAAAGTGTGTTTCACTTAACAGATACTTGGGGAAGATCAGCATGGGTTGAACAATGAAAAAGTGATTTAGAAGATAGTTGTAAACAGAGTAGATATGCACGTACAAGATTTGACAGAACAAGTATGTGACAGAGCAACATTTGACAAACACAAAGCACTACTCAAGCAGTAAGAGACGGGTTTTGTTTCCCTGCATTACAAAAATAGGCTGCAACTGAAATACAGCCTCAATTAACAAAAATTATTTTTTAAGCAAGTATGGAGTTTAAAGAGGAAAATCAGCACATTGCAGACACACACTGCAGCTATCTTCACAAAAATCTCCCAAAACAGAATGCAATGTAAATTGCTGGCAAACCACCTGAACATCAGAATGAAGAAAGAAAGAGAAGAATCTGGGGTGACAGTAAGAATGATACAGCGAACCCAAACACTGACTGAAACTCGCATTCGCTTGCAGTTGCCAGTTATCAAAACCTGACACCCTCTCTGTCACACCGCCATCCCAGGGAAAAGATTAGCACTTCAAACACTTCCACCCACACCATCCAGCACAGCTCCCATCCACATCAACTTTAACAAATTTCCTGTCTCTCTTTTTTTTTTTTTTTTTAATGGTATTATCTCAAACTAGAGTGTATTTGGGGGAAAAAAAGAAGTATATGTCATTTGAATAACAGAGGGATGGGCACGTATCAACATGGGGCTATGAAAATGAAGGTTTCCGTCACTTCTTACCTACCCAGACCATTAAAAAAAAAAAAAAAAGTCTGGAGCAGTTACTAAAAGAATTTGGCTCCAGCATTTCACATTAGTATCAATGTGAGTGAGAAAATATATATATATGATATTCATATTCTGCAGAGACATTCAAACTGGCCTTTGGGAGAGAAAATTTTAAAAGGTCTCCAAGCCATCGAAAGACATATTCTAGATATTAAACTAACTAGTTTTTGTTTAATAGAAACACTTCCAAAGACCAGAATTAATCCGTATTTGTTGATTTAATAAAGAAAAAAATCCAGCTCACTGATTTAACGCACTAGATTTACTAGTTCTGGCCATGGGAAGAGCTGTAAATCGGATTCAGTGAGTGCAAGCAAGTCAATAAAAGCCAGAAACTGGACAAGATACCAGTAAATCCTGACCAAAACATTAAGCATCACTGCAAACCAGAGACCCTGATTTTCCAAATTCACGCAATCTTTTCTCTATATTTACACCTGCATGAGATGAGTGTAAATAGCATTAAATCAACAAGTTGGACCAAATCAGCTTTTTGGGCAGGTAGGTAAGCCTACATAAGAAGAAAAGTCTGTTCCCACTCATTTCTCTTGAAGGACATGATCCTCTTTGACCCTTCAGAGCAGAGAGCACAGGGAAGGGACTGGGTAAGGAAGGATACAGAGATGGGGAGGGGGGGCTGTCTCACTCCAGTTTATAGGAGGGAGAGGAGGTTCTTTGATATACGTATACCCAGTGTGAGATTAAGAAGCAACAGTTCAAATGTTGGTCTGTCCAGTTCATTACAAATCCCAGTTGTTTAGGATGATGGGGAAGGAAGTGTGTAGTGTGGCCCCTTCTTTGCAGCCCGTATCCCCACACACACCCCTTGGTGTGATGGGAACCAGGGCCAGCAGTACACCTCCCTTCTCCACCCCTTGATGCAGAGCCTTCTCTTCACCTTAAATCACCTCAATTAGCACACATCTTTTTGCATAATTTATTCCAATTCATCCTTGCCAAGAGAGATCTGTTAATAAAGTACACAACCCTGAAGAGAACATTGCCTGATCTCACTCTTGTCTCATCTTCCTCCACAAAGAACACAGCACATTTGAGATCTACCATCATGCTATCACTAATTTAACAGAAGTGTATCATGGATAATCAAAAATACAGAATTTAGAAGGCAAGTATTAAATGTGTTGTAAAAACATACAGAGCGGTCCAAAAATCTGCAGTTATCCCTGTATTAAAATCTCCACAAATTTGGATCCTTTAAAGATACTATTAGGGTGAATAACTGTAGATGCTCATTGTGTGATGCCTTCCTTTTAACTGCAGCTTTCCTCTCATGGTCAGATACCAGGAGAGCATCAGCCCACAGAAACACTTGGTTTTTGTACACAGGTGCAAGGTCCACCACCAACCTCTATCTACTCAGTCTTTTCCTCTGTCGAGGTCCCCAGTTCCATTGCAAAAACCCATGAAGCCTATTTCAGGGGCAGCTTTCTACTCTTTGTCAATCCATACACATCCAAGGCACAGCACTTAGGGAAATTTGCTAAAATACCCCAAATCTCATTTCAGTTTGGGAAATTGGTTCCTGCACATATGGACTTCCTTGGTTTCAAGAAATTTTCAAATATTCTCACAGTTTCTCATAGCATGACCTCCCAGATCTACAATGAACTTGAGCTTTCTTGGTACACAAATTCAATCTACGTTTACAAAAATAACCTGTAGATTGTATCCTTCAGCTGTACATTTCATACGACAAGATGTCTGTTTCTACAAGTGAGTGTAAAAGAGACAACTATTTGTCTTATGTTATTTTGTTGTGTCTTTTTTTGTGAGGCTTTGTAAACACAATTAATCTGGGTTTAGATAGTTACATAAACCTCTGGATTTAGGCAGCAAGGGTATTACCAGATCCAGACAAAAATAATCTGTATTTTTCTTGCCCTGAGGTCACATAATCCTCCCATGCATTCAGCAGCCTGCTCTGATCGCTCATTTTGGCCTCTCCCTAACTCAGGTCACTTCCTCGGTCTTTGCTTTTCCCACAGTTAAATGAACTGGTTAAGGAAGGAAGCATATTTCAAATTTTCTTTCTTTGAATTTTTGTATGCTCCTCCCTAAATCTTCTTAATCCTTTCCTTCATCACCATCACGGTTTTCATCCCAGCCTGTGAATGGCAGAACGCTGGGTGCCTATGCTGCCTGCCAAAATCCTTCCCAGGATCCAGCAGTTTCGCCACAAAAACAGGACTCATTAGCTCTGTCTTAATGAGCCTACAAGACATCCGAGGAGATTCATAAGGAAAAGCATCATTTACTGCTGAATAAAATATAAATATATTTGGCCAATAATAAAAATAGGTTGTAAAGAGAGTTATTGATTCTTCTGCTTCACTCATACACACAAGGCACGTATTTACTAGAAACAATAGTTTTTTTCCCTTAGGTCTCAAAGATGTTACTAATAGTGGAAAATAGTAGGGAAGCCACAGGCCCTGAACCCTGATGGTAAAGCACACCCCCAATTAAATCCTAGTTCCCATAAAAAATGCCACTCCCATTCCCATCAGTGGGAGCAAATGGGCAGAACCTGCCTTTGATGCTCAACAGAAACTCATCAGTAGGTCACTGCAAGACCTAAGGGTCTGGACGAAGCTACAAACAATGCATTTTTACAGGTGAATAAACCATTTCATGTGGTTCATACCTGAAAAAACAACCAGATCTTAATTGCTTGCCCTTTCTCACGTTCTGTGCCTGTGGAGCATAGGGTTGGGGATGCAGCAGTGGAAGGAGCTGGTGCAGCCGGCACGGGAAATAAACAAATGAGCTTGGTGCAGCATCACAGTTAGATGAAAAATTCATAACTGCTGTGTTCTTAAAAATATATTAGATATTCAGGACATGGGATGGAATAAAATGATACCACAAGCTAATTAGCAGATCATTTACAAATCCCAGAGCCCTCTTCTCCTCAGTGGCTGTCTTAGTAAATACAGATACCAGCACAGACCTCTTTTTCTGTGCTTCCATCCTCTGTCTTTGCCTTTCACGGGTTCATTGAAGCAATGTTTTGTAATAGTGTCAAATTAGTAGAAAACCTGAGGTATAGCAATTTGACAATGATATGGCTGTCATGATGCTTCTACTTTTTGCTTGTACCTACTCAGGCATAATTAGAATCAAATATCTGCCTCCGAGTGTTTCTCTTGGGCTCATCCAACTCTGAAAGCTCTCAAGCCATTAAGGCATATCAATTAGTAATGATTTTTTTTCAGCCCCCAGCAGCCACCGAAGCATACATTAAAGGTGATATCTGCCAAAAATTTAACGGGCACCATTTGAGAATACCTACTTTGAAGAAGAGAATGTTATTGGGGAAACTCATTTGCTTAAAGTTTTATACTGCAGCTATTAAAAATATTTTATTTGCTGAATAAATGTCCAGTGAACACTCTTATGTATGTTGAGTAATATTAATTGCGCACAGGTTTGGAAAACACAAGAATCATTAAGGGATAAATGCTGTGCAATAGCCCAAAAGAGCTAATGTAATCACTACCAGGGCCACTTTTATTACAGTCTTCTTAGTAGGACCATCTTTAACTAAGTCATCATGACCTGAGGAAAGTTACTTTCATTTTTCAGTATATCTATTCAAATGAGTAGATGTCAGAGAGCCAGCTCATTACGAGCACCAGAATTAGAGGGCTGTCACATCCCTCGTAGCTGGGTTAAGTTTGCTCAGATAGGACCATTTGGGAAAGCAGTCCTTTTCACGTTCACAGTCATTTCCAAGCCTGATAGGTCGGTTTTAAATGCAACTCAAAAATTAGTTATGATCAGACTGCAAAGCAAAAATAATTAACAATACAGACACTTATGTACCGTTAAGACGGCACTAGAATAGAAAAATCCCTGTGTGCAGGAAACAAGAATAGAAATGCACTGCTTTCCAAACCAGATAGGAACTGAGGCAGCTTAACCCTTATTTAAATTCTGCACAAGTCGTTTGAGATGTTTCAGTAAATACTGGTGTGAAAACCAGTTCAGCTAATCTTGGCAACAATTTCATCTTCACATGCTTTTTCCTGATAAACACGTGCAAGTACTGCCTAATCTAAGGTCACCAAGAGTACCAGAAAGGTTTCTGTGGGCTCCATCAGTCATTGTACCAGCAATGGAAGTAAGAACTGAAGAGAACAAGAAAAATGAATTTGCCTCTAAGTGAAACCTGTGCTTCAACCTCGCACACAACAGGAAATCTACCTATGGTTGCTGCTCAGTGACTGCTCTCTTGTCTTACTGAGGTCTTGGCATCCCGCTGCATTTCAGAGTGTAAGAATGTTGGTGACAAGAGGAGGCTTCAGGAAAGCAGAAAACTTAGCCAAGAGTCTTAAGCACTAGTACAGCTCCTTTGTCTTCAGAAGCTTTCAGCAGAGCTGACCCAGTGAATTCATAGTTTCTGGACCTGTTTGAAAATACACCTGGAAATTATCACAAACTGATGAGATGCCAGGAGCAGGTTAAAATTGCATGTAATCCTCGTACTCAGCAAGCACGAGCCTCACTATGAAGGAGGCTCCAATTCCTCCTGAGGCAATGTGACCTGTAACAATTTTTGCAATACAAACATAAGATTCATTTACAAGTTTTTGTTTTACTGTTATGCCTGTAAAATTGTTTCCACATGAACACACTTGACATTAGCCAAAAATCTCCAGTCAAAAAAAGGTGAAGCAGCATAGAAATGCCATGTGTGACATTTACTTTCACCCTCAGCTGCAGAGAACCTTCTTGCAATGTGGCTGACCTGTTAATTGCTTTAAATATTTGTAAAATGCTTTAATTGTCTATAATCACCAATAAGCCTGACACCAGATTTCTCAGCAGGACCAGTCAGTTAATGCATTACCTATATGAGTCTAAAGGTTTGGTCCCAGTACAGGTCATGAGCCTGGTATGGCTCTCCCAAATGAGGCTTTATTTCCTTTTCTGGTTTATTTTTCTGAGTCTAAACAGTAGCTCTGGTGTAACTGTATATTTTTCATATCTGTGATACAGGTTCCTATACTAACAGAATTCATTTTTCTCCACATCTGGAAACCATGTTGACCAGAAAAGATCACTATGAAACATTTCAGGGCACGGCATCTCCCCACTTCCCACCATCCCTTCCCTCCTGCTTCAGCACCGTGGTTCTTCCACCCAGTCCTGCTGGGCGCCCCATTTCCATCTTCTCCAGGAGCAGCATAAGTTCAGTGAGTATATGCATACTAGATAGTAGTACCATAAGAAAAAAAAAATGCAGCTTGAAATATACAAGTAAGGAGTTTTGCTAGCTGCAAGCCAAAATAATGAACTTCAACATACTTTTGCTCTTTACCGTATTGCTTATACTTTGACATTAAAGCATCCTTCTAACAATGAAAGAAATATTTCCAAAACAGAGGAAGAAACATACTTCAGCCAAAGTGCCAAATAATCCATCCAGCCTTATCAGCACACACATGCACACAAGAAATATCTACCACCCAGGCAAGTCTACACATCCCCACTCCCTTCTGCAGCTATCATTCAGGTTTGACCTTTGCTTCAGACCTAAAATCTTCCAGCCCATTCGCTCTATCTTAAGACATGCAGCTTCTCATGCAGATGATAATGTATCTGCAAAGGGCTGACTTTCTGCAGTTGGAGGGGGGAAGTGCCAGTATAACAAATTGCTCCTGTTCAAACCCATCAATTCAAAACAAGCATTTGGAAAACTTGACAAGAATACTCAAATGACCCTTGTGTTCTGACAGCTGGAAAAGAGAAAGCTCTCTCCATGAGGGGGAAAAGTGTGCTCAAACTCATTGCCTAGACATAGAGCTGTTTGAAGTATTTTGCTTCAAAGCCCATTAAATTAAGCTCCCATTGCAAGTATAATTAATGCAGTCAACTACATTTGTGCTCACAAAACCATGGCCACCACCACGAGAAACTGGTCATAGCAATGGGCAGGCTGAGAACTCCCTTCTGTCATTAATTTCCACGACTGAAACAGATTATTCCCTCAGTGAGAGGAACTTTTGTCTTGACCCTGTCACTTGAGGGCTGGGCTCCACCGTTCCTGTCTTGGGAAGAGCTGCTGTTCACACAGAGGAAACTGAGGATGCTTTCATGGCACACACTGCAGTTTTGTCACTTTTTCTCAGCCTTATGGAGAGAAATATCCTGAGATATTGAGTAGGGTGTGCTATCATGGACACTACTGCAGTTTGGTTATGTTTCAGGACTCCTGGTTAGGTCAAAGTCAGCACTGTGGAAAAACAGACACACACATACACAGAAAAGATACCAAAACCCAGCCAATACTTTGCAACATGAACCAATCACTCTTATTCAGAGCTCCCTCACCTACTGTGGGTTCTGCAGACGAGGCCTGCTTATTATATCATCATGTCTCAAAACTGTTCAAACTGTGACAGACCACTGCTATCATTTCACAGTCCCAGATTCTGCTCTTTCTGCAGTATTGCTCTGCAGACTTTGTTTTGACTCTGCAGACCCAGACTGGCCCATATGCCTGGTCATCTGCTGCACATCCAGGATGTTGGAAATAGTTTACCCACATCCTGATTTCCTGTGCAGGAGGAAAACAAAGGAAAATTGACCAAGAAAATCCATGCTCCCACTTGTACTCAGGGATGTTGCTCTTCAGACCGGTTTCATGCAAGATTGCTCTGAAGTCGTACTTGAGCTGGAAGATGTTCATGCAAATAATATTCTGGTCTAAGTTTACTGCTTCAGATTAAACATGACAGCTGTCCCAGGTTTTCGGATTGAATTATGAAAGTGGTAAAATAAATAAATAAATAAATAAATAAATAATAAAACAAACAAACAAAAAAAACCACTATACAGTTATTTGTATAGGAGAAATAGTAGAAATTCTTGGAATTATTTGAATTTTATTCCACTAAAAACAGTTTTTGTTTTGAGTCGTTTTTGATTAAAAGTAATTCTGCTTGGAGGTACTTGGTAATGCATTCAGTGTTCCAAACCACCAAGAACTGACACTTCATATACACAGCAAACATCGGACCTTACTTAATTTTTTTTGTCAAGAGAAAAATTAACCAAGTTACATTAGAAAAATGGGTCACAACAGGATTTGCAATAAACCCTATATACAATACCAGCCATTCGTACAGAACACAGCTGACACACACACAGAGTTCTCTGGTTTTTGCCTGACTTCTACTACTTTAAATTGATTTACAGCCCCAAGTGAGACTCATAAAATAGCCCTAGGCAACTCTATCCTGATCACAAACTATTTGCAACACTGAATTTCTCAATTTGCCCACTTAAAAACATTTTCCCTTTTCCTTTCTTTCAGTAACAGATTTCTGGGGGGAGCAGGATGAGAGAAAAGAGATTTAATGGTTACATAACCTGAGATACAAACAAGTGCATCATATGCTCCAATGCCTGATCCTAGGGGAAATGTGGGACTATGACAATTACTGTACCTTGCTCCTGCCCCAGTAAATACCAGTGTCTGGAAGTAGGAGTATTGCCCTGATCACATGTGTCTGACATTAGAAACATGGCTGTGAGATGAATTACTTACTCAAATGTCTTTTCAGTTAGAAGAAAGTTCTGCTTTTAATAAATCAGAAAAAAAAAACAAAAAAACAGAAAAACAGGAGAAAAAAAATGTGTTTACACCCATGGGAAAGGCCTCAACAGTGATACAAGGTTGATCTAGTTGATCTAGAATAGGCCTTGCTTATTAACCCTACCCCAACCGCAACCCTCTGGGATCAGTAGGTAATTATCCATCTGCCAGTTTGGAAATTAGGTACAGCAAATGGCACAGGGGGTCCCAAGGTGGCCCAGGAAATTAGAGACAGAACAAGAGCTAGAATTTGCTATTTCACTTCTTAGTGCAATACTCTTTGTATTAAGCAACACTGTTCCCTATCACCACCATTTTTATTCTACTTCTCTAATGGGACAATGGCTATGGAGAACATTTTCGGTTAGGCAGTGGGCGTCTAAATTTACAATCAATTGTTCTGTTCAATCC
This sequence comes from Lagopus leucura, assembly GCF_019238085.1. Lineage (NCBI taxonomy): Eukaryota > Metazoa > Chordata > Aves > Galliformes > Phasianidae > Lagopus > Lagopus leucura. The sequence continues at coordinate 12,452,866 of NW_024962270.1, read as the reverse complement.
CACTGCACCTCCCAGGGACTACACAGTGAAGTCCTGGAGTTGACTTTATGTCTGCATCTGCCCCCTCCTTGGCTTTGACTCTAACACATCACATTGAAATGGGCACGAGCCCCAGCTCTTTCTCAGCACTTGGGCTGGAATGCTAAGCACAGCTGAGGTGCACCTGCTTTACTCCATTTCTTCTTGGCAAACGCTGGTCTTTCACGTGCACATTAAAAAGGGAGGCAAGATCTCTGGATTTATTTTAGGGCCTTTACCAAGAACTAGCAATACTCAACGCCGAGTGCACGGCATCTGAGACCAATGAGAACCATCTGCTGGGCAAGGCCTGGTTTGGAGGCAGGGCCTGAACCCCGGATCCTGCAGTTGTCTGAACTCCCACCCAGGTTGCATTAACAGCTCGTAAAACACCCGGCTGCTCTTTGATTAAAGAACCCCTTCCTGCTTCTTCACAAAACAACTCGTCCATGTAGAATGAAGTAACAAATCAGATGCAACTGCCCATTTGTCTTTTGCAGTTACTCATGTGAGAAACGTGACAATGGCAAAGATGGAAAGCCTTTTTTTCCGTGAACCATAAATTCTGAAGAAAAAAACCCTCAGTATTTCAGAACTGTGGGCTTTGGGAACAAAATTACAATTAATCACGGACTCGCGGAATAATTTATGTTGGTTGGAGTCTGTGGAGGTTATCTCATGCAACCTCTGTCTAAGAGCAAGCCAACTTTTGTCAGGGCCTTATCAAGCCTTACTCACAGCCTTACAAAACAGGTGATCTGTTTGGTGCTTTGTTTCCCCTCCAATGGCTATTTTTAGAGAACACGTACAGTAGCAAATTGAAAAACAGACATACCAAGTCTGCTTACAAGGCTCAAGACTCTATCGCAACATCTATTGGGAAAATATTTTCAGCGCCATTTTTTTTTCCTATCGTTCACAATAAAATCATGTAAATATTCCACAAGATTGAATGTTCAAGAGATGCCAGAAAAGATTTGGAGATAGAATGGAAATAAGCAGAGATAAGAGGCCAGAGTCTGATCTTCCTGTTACCCTGAAGCTGAAGTCATGTCACTTGATAGGAATAATTTGTTACAGTGCATTCAATTCCAAGTTTTTGTTACTAAAAAAAAAAAAAGTTAGACTATAGTTAGCAGCCAACTTAAGGCCAGACACCGTTGTCCTTCACTACATCACAGAGTTCTCCCTGATGAATTAAGTATTTTTCTCTCCCTGTAGTTTGTTCTCATGACACTTTTCAGGAGGAAATGTAGTGCACACTCACTCCATCCCCCACTGACCATCCCTGCAAAGCCCTGCCAACACATCCACGTACACGCAGACTCATGCCACGCACAGGACACCCCAGCAGGTGCTGCAGCTGCCCCTGGAGGCAGCAAGCAGCTCGCAGGCACAGCTCTGGCAGCTCTGGTGCTGGGAGGTGCAAGGGGATGCAGGGCTGGGTGAGCACTACCCACTCCCTTGCTCCTAATCCAAACCCAACAGTGCTCCCAGACCTTTCAGAAACATTGCTGTGTAAGTGAAAGGGGGTTGTTTTTAACACGCATATGCATTATATAACAATCCCTATCTCCAATTATTTTTTGTAGCAGTCACCACAGAAGTTGTTCTTGCTTTTTCTATCAATTAGACCAAGAGGAAGCTGTGTACGCTGCAATGCCTGTCTATGCAGTTGAAAGAGAACTACTGAAGAGTAATTATAAATACCAGATTATGAAGAAAGATATCACAGGAGCAGGACTGGCTTATGCAGCGTGAGCCCAGGACAGTGCATAATGAGGCTAAGGCAGAGCATGGGAGGGAGTGACTCTGTCCTTGTGTCTCCACTTGCTTCATGCTTTGTCCAACCAGCTCTGAGGGGAGCTGGCATGTATTGAAGAGCCCTCCTATGGGAGTTCAGGTGAAAAATGAACACTTCCAAAACCACCTCCTTGCCCCTCTGTGCCTCAGCTTCCCATCTATAAAGCTGCGTTACCATGTGCCTTGTTCACATGGATTTCAAGTTCTATGGGCAAGAATAATCTCTAACAATATGTATGTGCAATACCTAAAGCTGAGTCCTGGTGTTTCTGTGCCTTCGCAGTATTCATGCTTTACAAAAAATGAAAAAAAGAAAAATGGAAGGAACTGGGCAGAGGGGATGGGGGGGGGGGGGGGGGGGAGGGGGGGGGGGCCCCCCCCCCCCCAAGGGAGGAGGAATAGAGAGAGAAAAGAAAAAAAGAAAGTACTTTAAAATGTAAGAAAGAAGTCGACTAGCTAATTACCAAGAGCTTCCCATCAGGTTGACAGACTCCCACAGTGGACACACACAGCGGTAGTTCTTTATTTCTGAGCTTTACTTTAATCCCTCCTCATTTTTCTTGTTTCATTTTCAGTCAGTTCAGGATCCTAATGTTTTTGCCAACTTATTTTTAATGGGATTGTTAGAATCCAGGAAGCCTTGTCAAATAATCATTACATTGCTACTTTTGGGGCCCCCTGTGGCAGCCTCCACTTGTTGCTGTGTGTTTCCTCCTCACCCTGTTAGCAGGGAACATATTCTTCTCACTGGGAAAGCATCACATTCAAAATGTGGCTCTTTGACTCCCTTCTGCCTGTTACTGCAAAGGTGTAGCTGCTCTGGTGGCTGATGGTCTCTTTTCAAGCTGCTGCAGCTTTGGTCATTCACATTTATACATTAGCCAACGAAAGAACATTTATAAAACTTGGCTTGAGTAACAAATTGAAGTCTGTCAGCTACAGAAAAAAAAAAAACAAAACAACACCATAAACCCACTGCTCTCCCTCACCTAAATGGAAGAAAGGATGTTTTCAAATGAGACACTTAGTCATTTCCATTTAAGAACATTTCTGTTCACTACCCTTTCAATGGCTCTTGTTTTTGCAATAGCCAAACAGGGCAGCACTGAAGCCCAGAGCTTTGCCTGACTGCTAGAAATGCTGCTTGACTTCTGACATCTTCCTGTTTTGACATTTCCTGTCAAAAGGCTTACCCCATCCCATATTTGTTTTTCACAGGGTTTTGCAGTGGTGTTTTTTTCAGCTTTCTGTACAAGCCAAAATTAGCATTGCCTCCTATATAATCTTCACTGTCATAACTTCCAGAGGATCCAAAACCTTGAAAACTGAATTGCAACAGAAGAAGGTTTGACCATAATTTCAGGAAAGTCTAGCAGCACAACTATTCTCTCAGTGGTGCCTTTGCACAAGAAACAGATTAGTGTTATTTCGTGCATTTTGGTCTGATGCTTTTACAGGGACTCAGGGAGAACTTTCCTCTTTCTGGAGACAGGAAAAAAGCCGTCAGACAGGTGCTTGCCACTGTTAATTGCTTCTTGCTGGTCAAATCAAATATTGATAGGAATAACACAATTACTTGGCTGATGGTAGTTTTCACTCCGAAAGAGGAGCAAATTCAGCAAACACCCCTGATGAAGCTTTTGAGGCTGTTTTTCAGTGAACCACACCTAGGTCAGAATTAAAATGTCTGAAGCTTCTTTCTTCAAAAGAGCTGAGCCATCCTGAGACCAGCTCCAGCTGGGGATGCAGCTAAGTCACAAAAACACCTCTTTGTTCCTGTTTCTCCCTTGCACACCACATAACTGTATGTACAGACTGAATTATTCATACACACACCTGTGTTCACTTAAAACTCACATTTGTTTAATTTTCAGTATCCAAAAGACTGAGAAAGCTTCATGCATTCTAACTTGCTACATGAAAGAAGGTGAAGTTCCATATTGCAGCCCGGATGGTGTGCCCTGCATGTTGTTGGCACTGAGTTTCAAGCCTTTCCAGCACAGCAGAACTGGAGATAATTACATTCAATGCAGAATGCATGTAGTCTACACCAGTCACATGTTTCAAGTAATATTTACAGCTAATGACAGCGAAACAAATTGCACAAAATAATATCCTTGACAAACTTCACCCCTCTTTGGGTTGGCAAGTCATTTGTGAGCTAGCCCTGATTACTAGGAAGTTATTTGCAGTTCATAAATATTCCCCAATTAGTTTCAATGAATAAATTTTCAACCTGTTAGTTGTAAACAATTGATAGCTATGTATGAATATTTGCTATTCATTATTGATGTTGTATGATTGGTCACCAGGGGCACAGGTAATTATTTCTGCATTTTTATTGGACAACAACTGTTTTAAAGAGGAGAACAATGAACCCTAATATGAAGGGTGTAAAGAATAAAGAATCCAAGAGACAATTATCAAGTCAAAAAACACTTCCGTCAGAATTCTTGAAACAAAGGGGGTAGGAGTCCAAGAATTAAGAAATCATAATTAAGATAGCTCACAAATCACAATGAACAAAGTCCTTTCTGCTCATAGAAGTATTCTCTAGCCACTGCCTTTAAGTACTGTCCAATAATCTACTGGGCCAGGCATCTTGCAACATTCTTTTAAGTGTGACAGCTGTTGTTTAAACGCTAAGAAAATGTACGTGGAAAGCACAATTTGGTAATGGTTCAGGGCTCTTAAAAATACTCCAACGAGTCTTTGCAGAAATAGCTCTTCAGGACTGGTTATTACACCAGCTTCACAAGAGGACCGCCATCTTGCATAATTTAACAACATCGTCAAACCTTGTGAGCTAAGCAAGTGAAAATGCTTTAAAGGTTTTTATATTTAGTCTCTGTATTAACACTACTAGGAATTAAACCTATCACAAGGAAACTATTTGTTAAGAGCATCTGCATTCAGAGTTTCACTTGAAAAAAAGTACTCTGTGGATCTTGAAATCATGACAAGTTCTTTTTTGAACTGATATTTGTTAGTGTAAACACTGCATCCCATTGATCCTAATTTTGTCCTTACAAATTGCTATTCAAACTGTATTTCTCCTTACATGGAGAGTAACTATCAACAAACTACACAAAAGCATGAGGTTTCTCGAAGAACATTACATTTAAAAATAATAAAATCAACACCTCAAGCACCTTAATGCAGGAAGAGCCACTGTTCAGCTCCTAGCTAAAAGCCTTCTTGTCCAATCTGATGCAACGTCCCCTTGACCTCAGTGTTTTCCCAAGGGGGTAAAAAATAAAAAATGACGACAGTTTTAAAGAAGGAAACTGGAAGCAAGATGCACCAGGTAATACCAAAAAGTGACGATTCTGACCCCATTTATAATTATCCAATGTCATCTGCCAAAAAAAACTAGTCAGTATGTGCAACAATGGATAGATAATACAGTCGGAAAGAAAGGACGCTCGTGTTGACTTTCTACTGACCAGGAGACGAGCTCCCAGAGGGAATTTTTCCCCTGAGCCTCACAGCCAAAACACAACCATGAAATTCAACACCTCAACAAAATCCAGCTTCTCTGAAGGACCTAATGGATGTGAAAGCAGCAACTTAAGAGTATTTACAGTGGATAACAATAACCTTTTCAGTTACATTATATCTTCATCACCCAAATTATGACCTAAAGGCAAGATTAAAATCACACAACTCTGCAGTAGATACGCTGTTCCATTAAATGAGAGCTTGAGAAAACGTTAATATGGTTTATCACAAAAAGACCACTGGCTGAAAATAGCACAAGGAACAAAAAAGGATGCAGTGTAAATTCTGAGAAAGATTTTGAGAGAAAAGTCAGTGAATGAAGGTCAACATTAGGAATTACATATAATGAGAACTATTTCAGAATTAAACACACTTAGCAAAGCAAAGAAAGCAAGGGGTTCATTTGCTGGACATGTAACTGGAATTTGCCCTAATGCTATGACAAGCAGCACACAGTAACTCAAGAGAAAATTAGAAATTTTCAGCAGACGTGTGGGAAACCTGACAAACGCAGCTCAAGGCCACACACTGAGGAAAACCAAAACTGAGCATCTGCTCATTAACTGATCCCTGTCCAGCACGTCTACTGAATGAGACTGGGGCTCAGTGTCAAAATAGAATATGCTTAATTAAAATTTCATCATCAGATACGCAAGGTAGCACAACCCCTGATTCTGTCACTTAAAAAAATAAAAACACCACCACTGTGGGCATGTCTTTGGAAACCAGTAATGTTCTTGGCACACTTGTGTGTGTGATTATTATGAACAAAGCCTGGTGCTGAAGGAGGAAGCAGCAAGAAAGAATCCTTACAAACCATGAATGTCACAACCTTCAGCAGACAAAAGCCTGGTTTCACATCTTTCTGTAAAACCACCCATTTCACTGACCATCTAAAAGCTAAGATTAGGTAATGGAAGGGTAAAGTAAAGCTTTGATGTTTAGATTTTAGGTCTGGTTGCTACAAGCAGCATAAATTGGTCTTCAATAGACAGAGTTGAAGGCAGACCGTGGATTCATCCCTGAGCAAGTCTAAACTCAACGAGACCAGTATAAATGTACTTCAGCCTCACAAAGTGAGCCACGTGAGGTAGATGGGCTATAGAAATGTGGGACTCACCATACATTAGCAATCACAGAGGCACTCTAATCAGGACTGCACTTTAAACTTTTATCTCAAAGGAAACAAAAAGTGTAGACTACGTCTGACTAGAGTGAATGTTCCTTGATTTATTTCATGGTGTCCTAAAATTTCATTCAAGGTTCTTCTGGATAGGATAAAATAAAGTGGCATGCAGTAATTGCCTTGACATCCTTCAGGAAAAAAATCAATAGTGAATATGAGTGAAAGGTCAAGAAAGAAACAGACCTACTGCTGGCCTAAGCTAGATAGTTTAAATCAAAATAACTCGATTTGATGAACAGTGAAGTCACTCCCCTCCCTCTACTTTAGTTCAACTTAATTAATTACACTGTTTTTAAGAGTGAAGTGCCAATTACACCCTGGCAAGATCCCCAGGCATAACAGTGTTGACACTGTACACATTTCCCAGGCACTCGTATTTCCAGGGCATTGGGACCTGGACCCACAGCACCCCTGCCCTGCCAAGCCCTCTCTCTTTTCCCAAGCGGTGATGGGCAGTCACCATCAATTACACAGTAACAGACATCCCAAGTGACCAGGCAGGCCGAAAACTCTCATTGCCTGGAAGAGGAAAGCAATGGTGAACTGGGGGGAGTGAGATTGGAGGAAAGACAAGGAAAGGATAATTCTGCTGCCAAACGTATGGACAGGCTGAGATGAGTGATGAACTGCCACTTGCCTTGCAGATGCTGCTGATTCTGGTCTCTGGGGCACAAATGTACTTCCAAAAGCTGCAACCTTCGTATTGGACATGTGAAGCAGCAAGACATACAGCTTGCATTTTAAATTTTCCAGAGAAAGGGTAAAATCAGTAAGCAACAAAACATCACCTCAGGGCTTCACCTGAAACTGAAATTTCAAAAAACAACTGCTCTTTTACTCCTGGATGCTCAGAATTATGTTTAGGAAAAATATAAACATGGTCACCCATGAGAGTCAGCAACTCCTTTTCACTTGTACCAAGAGGGAAAACAGCCAGACATTCTCTTTTCTCTCATTTTCTACTGAGCAGATTCCTCTAAACATCTGTGCATTGAGGATTCAGGATTACTGCTATGCTCTTAAGAAAGAGTTGTTTGCAAGGGGACGTAATTACTGGAGAGTAACACCAGACATGAATAAAAAGCCCATTTTCCCAGAATTGAGATACTAGCAGTATGCCTTCCCCATGCAAGCACAAAGCTGATAAAAAGTCTGTTCCTTTTGCAGCTCAGATGCAGACAACATTTGTTCTTCTATTTTTCCAAAATGAGCATATAGTCATCAGATGTAATTGTTTACCAATTTCAATACTTTATATAGTGCCATTCTGGAGCTTGAATAAGAGCAAATAAGGCACAATGGTAGCACACAGAAGAGGAAAGAAATAGCTCAGAGAACCCAAACAAGCCTTCCTTGTACTTCGTGTTCTTTCTGAAACACTGCAATCTGGCTGTGCTTTTTGTACCCTATTAGCACCATCTAAGGGAGGAAATTGGGAATCACCTAAAGGTGGAACACAATCTGTAAACAATGGTGAAATCTTTTCAGTCTTGACAGAATATTTCACTGCAAAAGAGACAAAATTCATATTTAATTCTCACCTGATTTAGAAAAAGAGATTGATTAAACCTGCTAATGAAAAAAAAAAAATACTCCGTCATATAACTTACTGAGTGTGGATTTCAAATTGATCTTAACATTCACGTGAAGGAACAAGAAACAAACAGGGAAGCATTTTTCTTCTCCAGCGCCAAGTTCAAAATTAGTGTAAAATGTGGAGGATGTGGGGGTCTACAAAGCCTTTTTATTGAATTACAAGAATTTACTGAAAACAGACCACACTTCTTAAATAATTCACCAATATGCACTAACTTTCAGGAGTGAGCAGGGCAGGTATGGTGTTGTTCATGCCTATCAAAGGTAAAACTAAAGGCTTGCATTCCCTGTAATGACAGTTCTGTATGACAAAGTCTCACCTCATAAATCAACTGGAAAGCTGATCTAGCTCAGCAATTGGCTACAGCTGTAGAAATTGCCATCTGGCTACTCTACAGGGGCACTCACTCACTATCTTTAGACCTCTTACTCAGCTACTAAGTTAGGGTCTTATATTTTATATTTAAACCACTGAGAGGGTCATCCTGGTCCTGGTCCCACACAGATCCACGTTTTCCCCCTCCTCAACTCCCACAGTTATCAAAACTTTCTTTTAATGTACTAAGGCCAAGATTTATAGTGCCATAAAATGTTTCATTTTTCCATCAGCTTGTGAAAAAACACATACACTTGAAGAAATGCAGGACGTATTTCCAAAGAAGAGTATGTGCAGGTGTTTGGTTGTTGAGATAAATGATTGGAGAGGGTATTACAGAACAATATACACAGGAGAAGAAAAAAAGGGGGGAAGCACTTGCACATTACCTAAGTGACTAGCCCACCTAGCTCAGTCAAAGTTATGTAGGTGAGCAGTAAGCTCATACAAATATATCATGAGATGGTATAGATGTCTGGATGGCTACTGGGAGATGTGGAGCATTAAGGAGCCCCTGTCTGGACCAGTGCTGCAGGGGAAGCCTTTCAATACCCTGACTGGTCCTGCTGGGAGAAAGCCATGCCCAAGGAAGACCATTCTGGCAAATTTCAAAGTATTTCTTGAATTTGAATGCCAAAAATACATCACAGACTAAGCAATTACAAAATATTGTAAAGATCTTTCCTGAAAAAACAGTTTTACCAACAAACATAAAATAAAAGCAATAATAAAAATGCATATTAATAATATATAATAATCTGGTACTTAGAAGAATCTGAGTCATGCTGGCATCTGCTTCATTTGTCAGGACAGCATATTACAAAGTGAAACGACTGGGATACTGACATGAGGGAAAAGCTATTAATAATAGGTTCTTCAATGCAACAAACAATTATAAACTCGGATACAATGGCATAACACCACAATCAGTGTAATTCACATTAGAAATAAGGCACAATTCTAACAAAAGATGACAGATAACCTCTGTGGCATTTTACGCAGGGATCTCCACCACATTCATTTTTTAAAGCAGGACATGACACCTTTCTGCTGTGCTTCAGTTAAGAATTAATTAACCTAAGTCTCATCTTCTGTGTTATAAAGGAGGTCAGACCAAAAGATCACAATAATAAAATATAAATTGAGTCCCTCTTACCTAGACTGTGAATAATTTGTCAAATACCACTTTTCTTACTCAAATATTAACATTTCCACATGTTAATGACTAGTCATGTACACTCAGTAAAGTATTGAGCTCCTTGCAAATGCAAAAAGCTTTGTCCACAAACAATAACAGGATGATCTATTGCTCACATGGCAATTTCTCATTTTACTAAAAAAAAAAAAACTTTCAAAACCTGATATCCATTTCTAACATTTCACAATTCTAAATGCAAAATTTGCTTCATATACTTACTCTAAAACGATTCCTTTCAAATGAGATTTCGTAGTAAACTTTCCCCCTCTATCCCACCCCAAAGGGTTGTCCAGAGAATACAAAGAAAGAAAAAAAAACAAAAACAAACAGGTGTGAATGTTGTCTGACTATAATCATTTGGAAGTCTGAACTACCATCACAGATCTCACGGGAATGGGCTCAATACATATGCTGATTCAGTATACCAACACTGGATGCAGGAGCTCTTAGAGCCAGTCAGAAAAGGAAGACCTGAGAAGATGTCTGCGTACAGCAGTGTGTACAACCTTTTGCTCCAAACCAACCCATTAATTTACATGCTTCCCTTTTTAACTGTCTCTACAAACAGCTGCAGATTGCAGTCAGCAAGTAAAACAAAAAGAAAGCAAAACCCAAGAGGAACAGAAAGAAGACCTACACAAGAAAAGAAAGGAGGCAGTTCAGTATGACGATTCCAGTCACCTTCAGAACCAATTTTCACCTGCCACAGCAGCAGAGTCTGCCTCTGCCCTTACAACATGTGCTTGAGTTTGGTTTCCAAAGCCTATTTCATTCAGCAGTGTTGTCTGACTTGGAAAACAGAATGACGACGATGATGAAGAAAAAATTGTTCAGTGGCATAAAGGATAGCAAATGGTTTATCAGCCTTTTCATTTTCTGAGGCTTCAGCTCGTACCTACCTAGGCACAGTAGTAAATACAATGACAAAGCCATAATTCCCAGCTCACTGGAGCTGCATGGGGTGCACATGAAAGGAGCAGATGAGCTGTGCCCAATTTCTAGAAGGTACCATTACAAGGTACCATTAGTTCAGAAGCAGAACTCGCTTTGGTTTCCCAGCACAGAGGGTAATACATGAATTGCTGTTTTTCTGCATTAAACTCATTTGATGTCCATTTCAAACAGCACAAACGCCTCCATTCCCTTTTCCTGCATTGCCACTGGAAAGTGCCCATTACTTGGCAAAACTTTTTATGATGGAAAAACAAAAGTTTTTGTCACTCTTTTGTTGACTGAAAAACTGTTCTTGAAGTTCATTTACAGCAGCAAGATTTCAGCCAACTTTGCACAGTGCAAGTTAACATGTAAATCTGTGGCCTTTCTCCTGTCTCCACAGTGTCCCCAAAGAACACAAGTTCCAAAGCCCAGGACAGTCTCCAGCACGTACCACAATGCTGTTGACCACCACAGTAGAGCAGAGCTAAACATGTAGAGCACGTGGCCATCGCCTTTCTTGTAGGATTGGCTGGGAACCACTGCCAGCAACACGTGGGGACAGCAAGCTGCTCACAGCCGCTGTGCACAAGGCAGTCCCTCTCCTGGAATAACACTGCTGATCTGGTTACCTATGCTCAATGTGAAAGAGGTGCTATGTCATATACAGGCATTAATACAGTGAAACAATGAAGAAAACGCAATAGGAACTCTAGAAAATACAACAGTGGAGAAACAGAAATTATTTGCACCCTCCTGCACCATACCCGAGTTCATTATAGAGCACGTACCTATTCAGGATGCTGTACGCTACACGCCATATCTGATGTTCTTTAATCTAACAAAAGGTACATATTATATTAAGGTATACTTCCTTTAGGGAACAACTTTTGTAGTCATACCTACTTGCAAATTACTACGAGCACTGCTGGTGCTATAAAAATAACAAACTGCAGTACTAAGTTGTATTTGTGAATACACTGAAGCTTGATCAACCCAATGCTCGTTCTGCAGCAAAGATTTCATTTCCATTGAAAAAAGTAGTAAGATGCTCCTCTACAAAGGAGTGCTGTGAGCTTTTAAAAACTATTTAATATCTATCAAAATTATGTTCATCTTTTAAGAATTACATTGGCTTCAAATCCTGGGGTTGCTCCAGGAGCATGTTTGCTTTGTTCCTTGAGATTAGCTTTACAGATTGTCCTTGCAGTGTGTTTCAGTCAACAACTGAGCAATCCACACTGTTGAAACACCTTTTTCACAAACCCCCGGATTATTAAAACCGTGTTTGACTGTACACCAGCACGGCTCCTGTGAAGTTAATGCACCTTGACTAATTTGTGCCAAGAGGTAAGAACCACTGTGAAATCTTCACCCCCAAGTCACCAACAATTTTCACTGGTTTCCAAAGAACCAAGATTTTACCTCCTCTTTTTAGTGCTTCTCCCTGCCTTTCTACAGCATCTATTCTTTGTGTAACCAGAGGATCAGCTTCATCCCACCTAATTCCAGGCATCCAACTTCTGTTCAGTGACATCTATATATATTTATGGGAAGGAAACGGACTGCTCAGGGCAATTCAGCAGCTCCAGTGTCTCAACTACATTTGGGAAAATTGTGACAGGAGAATAATTCAAAAGAACTGGTCCAGCCTCTGAACAGAGCTGAAAATACAAATGCACAATAGCAAGAATAATGTTGATACTTTCATTATGAAGATCAGATTTCAAGAACATCCTTTACCCTTCCACTCCCTTTCTCAGGGGTGGTGTGACAAGTTCATGGGCCAGGCAGTAAGGGAGACATCCTTGTCCTCCATGGAAGAAAGGGCCTCATTCAATACCAACATGCGAGTTGCATACTCGGGTATATGCAGGTGCTGTAAAGTTATCTGACAGAGAATACATAAGAGGATTTAAAGTAGTGCTTGGGAGATACAGCCACACGATTTCCAATCCTATTATTTGTTGACAGGATTTACGAAAGCCCCTCCCACGTACTGGTTAGAAAGTTCAGCACTTCATTTCTTCCCACTCTTCTTCAGGCATCAATCTATTGCCCTCAGCTATGCATCCACACGTGTTGGCGACTTACTTAATGGCAATTCTGCAGAATTTAGACACCTGCAGAGGGAACACTGCCATCACTTCACATTATTTTTGAAGCCTCCCTGTTTGTTCTGTTTTCTGTTCTGCTTTCTATCTGCTCCAGAACCTCTCACAAGCATGTTGACATGAGCATGCTGCGTTACAGCAGCTGTCTGCAGCCATGCAAACCAGGTGACATGGCTGTAGAGCAGACCATGCTTCACACTTCTCAATTTTCAAGCCTTCACAGGACAGAACTGCTTTGTTCCCCGTCACTTCTGAAAGATCTGTTCAGCAAAGACTCCAAAAAGTTACTTGATTCATCCCAAAGCTGGTGAATTACACATAAACACATCAACCAGTATTTATCTATGCTGTCCTTAAAAACAAAATAACCGGTCTGGGCAAGCATAGTACTTACAGCATTAGCAGTAGAAAACTTTGCTGAAGTCTGATCTAAGTATGCCTGTCTGCAGGTATACATAGACACTTAGAATAGAATTACAGAATCATTAAGGTTGGTAAAGATCACTAAGATCAAACAGTCAACCTCTAACCCACTAACCACATGCCCACTGAACCATGCTCCTCAGTGCCACATCTACATTTCTTGAGCACTTCCAGGGACAGTAACTCCACATCTCCCTGGGCAGCCTGTTCCAACGCATCACCATTCTTTCTGAGTTTTTCTTGACAACCTGTCTGAACCTCCCTTAGTGCAAGTTAAGGCCGTTACCTCTTGCCAAGTCTATCATACCTTTTCACAATGAGCATAAGGAATTTTTTCTCCCTCTCTGTGGCACATTTTCCACATATCCTAAGATGATATAAATCCTCAGTTTTCTTTGTCCCAAACTAAATTACACTCACTAGTTCTTCTGTGATTCTGTGATTCCAGTGTTTAACATTTAGAGGCAAAACAAAAACCTACTGTCATTCCCATCTGGACTCCCTTGTTGACATCTATCATTTGTGTTAGACAGAAGCTGAGATAAGGCTCCCACAACACCAGAGAAGATGAAAGGAGTGTCTTACAGTTCATAGAATCGTTTGATCTGGAAGGGACTCTTAAAGGTCATCTAGTCCTACTCTCCTGTAACGAACAGGGACACCCACAGCTTGATCATGTTGCTCAGAGCCCAGTCCAGTCTGACTTGAATGTCTCCAGGGACTGGACATCTATCAGTTCTTGGATTCTTCCCACAGTTGTGCTTGCCTTTGCCATAATAAGGAAATGTCCACTCACATGTAGTTTGTGATGGAAAAACTGAGGGCTTGGTCAACTAATTATGCCTAATTATTCCCTTTTTGAGCATTGCACTTTGGGGTGTTTCATCCCAAGTGTACTTTGCAGGAGTATTTAAAAACTTGACCTTAATGTTCTGCAGAGAGTTCCCAAATTTATCAAGAATTCTGATCCTCTTACACAAACCATCTGAAGCCCCTTCTATAACTGTTATAGCCTACAAACTATGCAAGATGTATTCAAATCCAGCAGCCAAAACCTTGGTGAAAATACAGAAGTGAACCAGACCAACTAGACTTTAATTAATATATGCCCATGACTGACTTGCTTATTGACACGATGACTATTTTCTGTGCATTTTCAACCAACTATGAACATACTTGCAATGACTTTGTCTGGAAGACACTCTCTTTCTGTCTCAGCAATAACACACCAGGGTATGTTGCATACCTCTTGTATCTACCATGAGAATGGAGGACATGAATTTATCATGGAAGCAACCCTGTACATATTTAAAGCTGTCTCTCACCACAGTCTGCATACACAAATTCAGCCTGGCTGAGTTTTTCTTGTTCTGAGATCATCTCTGGAGTTTCCTTTCATGCAGCTTTCATGTTCAGAGCACAAAATACAGTGCTATTTCCATTCCTGACTTTCCATCAGGTCACAAAGCAGTTTCACCTTTTCTTTTTTTAATTGGACTTGTAAAATACGTCCCCTTAGATTGATTTGGGGGATTTCTTGCCTCTCTCATGAAGAGACCAGGGACAAACACTTGCTCATCTTCTTTCACCACAGCCAGCTATAATCTCTATCACAGGAATCCTACAGACTTTGACAGGAATAACTGGGTTTTGCCTGGATGTAGAAAGCCAAGCCAAATGCAAAGAACAGCCCTTTCAGGTTCCCTGCTGAGCTCAGCCGACACACAAAATAGAGTGCTAAGTTTAAGAGGAGTTTTAAAAACTTCTATGGATTTTGGAATATTTCCTGGGGACATCCACTGGTGCTTTTCAAGAGTATTACACAAACTTGGAGGAAAAATTACCTCTGTGTCAGGCGGTTACATAGCAGTATCTATGGAAAGGGAAGGAATCACTCACCTCACCCCATTT
Organism: Lagopus leucura; assembly: GCF_019238085.1. Lineage (NCBI taxonomy): Eukaryota > Metazoa > Chordata > Aves > Galliformes > Phasianidae > Lagopus > Lagopus leucura. Next base: position 12,437,807 of record NW_024962270.1, on the reverse strand, counting down.
AGTGGAAAGAAAAAAAACAATCACCACTAGAGAAAGTACATCAAGGCCTCCATCAGTAGCCCATCACAACATTTCTCCACGTAGCTGCATCACACAAATATTCAGGTAGTCCATTTTCCCCTCCACACAGTAAGAACTTAAATGAAAAGGAGCCCAAGAAGAGCAGCACAGAACAGTATTTTTTATCACCTCAAGTAAATCTTTTTCTTTCTGTATCGTCAATTCAGGCAGCAAAAACCATTGTGCACCATCTCAGCTTTTCCTGATTCACTGCTTTAGGCTGCAGTTCTTTGTCTCGGTCATTCTCCATCTTTTCCCACAGTCACTGACAGGAAAAGGGCAACGAGCTTCCAGCAAGTCCTCCTTAGCACATCTTGACATATCTGCCTTATTCTCTGACACAGTTCACTGTCATCTTTGCCCTCTGAAGCCATTCCTTTTGAATTTACTAGTTTTCTTCTGTCATCTCAAAATGCACTAAAAAGACTTCAATTTGGCTTAAAAACACAGTCTCCAAACCTAAATTATTTCCTTCACAAATGAAATTTCTTCAATATTCAACCCCTCTGACCAACTTTTGCCACTGAGTAGTGTAATTGTGCTCTGTGCTAACACCCATACTTTTGCGCTGTCAACACTGCTTTTGGCAGTAGTTTATCCCTAAAACTTTCACCTCTCCAAAACCTGGAACAATGCGTTTCTATTTCATGTCTGTTCTTTCTTGTGGGTCACAGCTGTGTTCAGTCCAGAGACTTCAAAGCATATTCTTGCCTTGTATCTTGCTGTTCAATAGCTCAACTCAGCAGATGCAAATCATTATTGCTGCATAGATTTTAAGAATTTTCTACCACAATTTCTTTCTATTAATCTGAGAACATAGAGTTTTACTGTGCAGAACTGACTCCTTGGTTTCTTGAAGATTGTAGACAAAAGCAGCCAAAAGTAGATTTAAAATACACGTTGAATGGATTCATTAAAATATCAAGACAGGTTCTTCCAAAGCACGTTTTCCTCCAAACACACATTTTCCTCAGGGCAGCCCTGCCTTTTGCTGAACTCTCACTGTGCATTACACCCACTTCTTGATAGCTGCTTCTTTCTCTCCCAGACTGACATCTTTGATCTTACTGGTGAAGAAGGAGCCAGCCTTCAGTCAGTTCAGCCTGCCTCGGCAGGTGGCTTCTTTACTACAGCCATCTGTGCTGTACCACGGCCAGCTGATCCTTTTCTTCACTGGTACATAATGACTCTTATTTTGAACCCAAATCCTCAGGAGCTAAATGTAATTGAGCGCTGACTGATGGGCCTGGAGCATGGGCACTGCTTCCAGGTTCTGTTCAGCTCAGTCCGTGCACTCCTGGTGGACACGTACGTTCTTGGACCTTGCAAGAGATGGCTCCATCACCTACAACAAGACCTCTGCATCCTCATCGCTTGTCGAAAGGGAATTTATTCCAGTTCAGTATGCAGACAGCCTGATGGCAACCTGTTGTATAGCAGAGGGAAAATAGGAACAGGAAACCTCACATATAGAGCAGTGGGACCTTGGTAATACTATTGAATTACATGTTTTGACAAAGAAGTTTTCTTCTTTATCTGATATGGAGGCAGAATAGGGGCAGGGGCAAGTAAATCAGATTAACGGAACAGAGACATTTATTCTTGGTATGCAGCTTAACCTAACTAATCAGAAATTTTCTTCTTCATTTATTTTGCAAAAATTGCATCTGATTCAAATTACTAAAGAAAAGCAGCTTGGGTTCCAGTACATGATAGGATATATAGCTGCTTTAGCCTTTAGCAGTCTGTATTTTCATCTACAAATAACTGAAATATCCCAGATTTGAAAGATCTGCCTTTGTTTCCAAGACTGCCATCTTGTGACTCCTGAACCACCTTCATCGGTGCCACAAGCCTGGCTGCAGCAGCATAGCGAGCAGCTCCGCACCCTGCCTGTACTTCAGCCTGTGCCCTGCTGCATTAAGGTGCACACACACCAGTGCTACACTGCAAACAGCCCTGATGTAGCATTTCTCACATTACCAAGAAGAGGCTCAGAAGGCTCCCAATGGCCAGGAAGAGCTGCAGAAAGGCTCAGTGTGCTCCATTCACAAACCTGCATGAGGTAAACCTGGGAGAGAGGGAGGCGGGAGAAGCCAAGTTCACCTGCCAGGTGGGCACTGCAAACAATTTGGATAAATTTTCATAGGTGAAACATTACTTTTCTGCATGGAAGAAAAGTTCACATCCGACAGTTACACGCTCTACAGCAGTTTTGCTGGGAGCAATCAGAGCCTTTTTTAAGTCTGTCTTGATAGATTCATTTCCTCAAAAAAGTATTGAAGTGACATTCCCAACACACAAGCGCTGATATAAGGAAGTGTTTGCATGTGGGTTCTGTTTGCAATGAGCTGATAGGCAAGAATCATGCAGCTTACTCTATAGAAGCTAAGCACGATGTAAAGTACACCAGTCATTCCTAACTCAGGGTGCTGGGAACTGAAAACAGCATCTGTCATATTCTGCACTGAAGGATCCCCCAGAAACTGAGCAAGAGCAGGTTAGAGGAGCTCTTAGATGAAGATGGCTGAAGCCTTGAGGAATTTCTTTGCTATTTAATAGGGTTGAAAACACTGTCACATGTTCCTGAAGGATACTTTCAGATTGCTCTCTGGCATCTTGTCATTTGTTTTCTCAAGGTCCTCATCAAAAAGAATTCTCCTAATATATCTCTTAGGCACATACTCAAAGCAAAATCCCTTTTTACACAATGTAAAGCTTTTCTATCTAGACCTTCCTTAAATACAGAAAGATAATAAACTTTTTTCCTCCCTCCAACTGAGTTGCCAGATTTCCTTTCCTCATTAACGCTGTATAATATGCCCTTGACTTGCAGCCTTGCTAAACTTGAAGAACTTTTTTGTAATACAGTTACGAAGTTTGTTTTAGAGAAGAAACAGAGAGCATTCAATCTGTCAGAACAGCAGTTCAAGCCTGCAGTTTCCTGCATTTTTGCCACTGAAGACAGCAGACCTGATCCCGCAGCTCTAGAAAACTCTAGAAAACCTACTGAGTTTGAATGGAAATTTTTGAATAATCAAGGACTTGGGGTGAAATACAGCTTCAAATCCCTGCTATGCTGTCCAAGGGCACAATAAATTGCTCTCATGTCAGGAGACTAATGAAGACAAAGGGAAAGGAATCCTCCCCTCAGTCTGGTGCTGCTAATGAGTTGATAGGGTTACAGCAGCAGTCAAAGCACCTACGTACCCTCAAAAGGAGGATGTTCCAGTGAGAGCAAAGCTAAACCAGAATTAAACACTGTCAAAGAAAAACATCCTCTACATACACTGCTGAATATTAACTTACTATCAGGTCAGCCAGCCACAACCTATTGTAGCTCAGACCCTCCACGGAGGAAATCTCAGTGACAGTACTGAGTTGATGACAATAAAAGATGGGTCAGAAAGCACAGCTAGCACAGCACAGCCTCGATTCCAGTCAGTTTTTAAAATTCTCTTCATTTTCAGACTTCTTATTTCTGAATACTCTCAGCATCATCACAGGACTGAGTTTCTGAACCCAGAAGTCATTTTTCAGGGCACTAGCTGTACCAACTACAGTATTATTTATCTTAGTCTAGAAGCACAACGTAACCCATGTTCATTCAGCCAAGGGAGTCCTATTTCTGAACATCTCCATCCACACAGGCTCTGCAAACATGCCCTTTTTTCCAGCACATGCCAGAGTAAACAAAGATTCATTTCAAAGTCAGGAAGCTGACAAAACCTAAAACTGACCAGCTCGAAACTGCGCCTGACATTTCTACTGCTAATAGTCTTGGTTACTTAGACTACTTAAAAACTGATATTTTGTTGTCTGGTTCAAGATCTGCAAGTTACTCTCTTTAGTCAGATTACACAGTTAACAAATGCTATACTTTATTTTTCAGTTAGTTGTTGCATTCACCACCAAGCAAAAATGCCTCTCCACACTATCTCACCTTATCACATTTTACTATTAACAACAGGCTGTGTAATGAAAGCAGAAACTCAGAGAAGAAGCCATCAACATAAATAAGCTGTAGGGCAAATGGAGAGAAAGGAAAAGCAGTTATGAAAATGTCCTAAAAGCCTGTTCTGTGAGGAGAGCATGCAAATATTACAGAATAATACACCTCAAGGTAATTGCTTTTAAAATCTTCCCCCCTGTTGAGTTGCTGAGGAGACAAACAACCTGTGCTTCAGGGTTCACATATTCTAGACACAAGCAGCATCCCAAGCTTCAGTTTACAAAAAAAGAAGAAAAAAAAAAGCAGAGATGAGGAGTTGGGCAAAGAGTAGGAAAAGAGCAGGAAAAGAGTCAGAGGCAATATTTGGCACCTGTACTAATTGTGAAGTCAAAGCTTCAGTCCTGGCAGACCTTCTCTCAGGTTGCTGGGGGAACATAATAATCGAGAACCCAGCTGGAGAAATGGAGGAGATATAACATGGAAACAGAACAGGCAGTGATGATGGAGCGCTGTTTTTGCCACAGGTTAAATCCGACAGTGGGTAGCACTTGGAGTGAGAGAACAGCTCAATTAAACCAGAAAAGAAGGCAATCACTTCATAAATAGCAAGACAGGCACTGTCAATCTGCATGTCATGAACCAGGTAACGATGAAAAAATACCCAGTTTTCCACCTGATCTGGATGTGTTTCTACCACACAAAATATACCATACTATGTACTACTGCTGATGCCAAGACTCATGCTAAGGTCTCCATTACTGTTTGCATCGACTAACGAGCTATTTTTCTTACAACAGTCTTCTCAAATGTTACTAATAAAAGCCTCTCCTGCTGCTCTGACAACACTCTGCACTGCTCAGCCCAAATCACACTAACTCCTTGTTCTTGCAGTCTCCTGAACCTTTCCCTGCCCATTTCCCACCCACCACGTGGCTCTGCATCTTTCCTTTCACTGCTAGTCTTACGTCTGTCTCCTACTGATCCCTTCTCTCCAGGCTGCCATCTATCTTCATCTGCTCCCACAGAACACATTATTCTTACAAGACTATTCATCATCCAGCCCTACATTTTTGAGTTTCGTTTCCTTAACACCTTCTTACCACATGTACTGCAATCCTTATTTTGTTTTCAGAGAAGAGTTTGTGATAATCAGCCAAGCCCTCTGATGCTTTGCAGCTATAGTTCAACTAGAAAAACATTCCAAATCTTCTTGTTTCTCTTCTTAAAAAAATACAAAAAACAAACTTTCGTGTAATACAGAGGAATTAGCAAGTAATCTAGCATCCATCACTGCGCTTGTTGCCTTTCCAACATCTTTGCATTGCATAAACTGGATGCATTTCAGGAAAATGACTTATTAATTCAAGTCTTATTAATTCAAGTTCTGTGCAGTTGGGGGCTCAACACGTAGAAGTGAGTTAACATTGAAAACGTTCACAGTTGTTATACTCATTTAAAGAATTGGCTCTGACATCCATGAATGAAATATAGCTACCTCATACTTCATGCCAGCAAAAGCACTTGAAGAAAAACATGAGGGGATGAGATACTAGTAGAGACTTTAGTGATTCTTCAACTACTCTAGAATCCTGGAGCTTAAAGTAGATACGTATCCATCAGAGTCCTAATCCTTCTGGAGGTACAGCAACATATACTAGTCCCCTCCAAATTTCCACAGAATCGTAGGGGTTGGAAGGGGCCCGTGGAGGTCATCTAGTCCAACCCCCTGCTAAAGCAGTTCCCTACCGCTGGTCACACAGGAAGGCATTCAGACTGATCTTGAATACCTCCAGAGAGGGACGGATGCTCCACCACCTCTGTGGGAAATCTGTTTCAGCACTCCATCACTCTCACAGTCAAGTTTTTCCTCGTGTTCATATAGAACTCTATAAAATGTTCCAGTTTCTGCACACTGTCCTTTGTTCTATTGCTGCACATCACCAAAGAATCCGCTCCTCCTCTACTTGACTCCCACACTTCAGATCTTTATAAACAGTGCTGAGATCCCCTCTGAGCCTTCTTACCTCCAGACTGAATAGCCCCAGATCTCTCAGTCTTTCCTCATACAGGAGATGCTCCAGGCCCCTCTTCATCCTTGCGGCCCTCCACTGGACTCTCTCTAGAAGTTCCCTGTCTTTCTTGAACTGGGAGCCCAGAACTGAACACAAATCCACACATGGTAAAATCTTCCTACACCAAGATTAAACTAAAACCCCACGTTGGCACCTGCAACAGCAAAGCACCAGGACAAAAGATATGTCAAACATCCCTTTCAGTTTACCTGTGTGGGAGGCTGATCTCAATATATACATGAGAACTTTAAACACACAACAGCACTAATACCATATAACACAGAAAACTAAGAAGCCTGTGCCCTTGATCCTTATAACATTAGAGACGTAAATGGGATTGAGCTACTTACATAGATACCTTCAGGACAAAATTAATTTTGGAAGAGAATTATTAATTTTACATTAAGTTTATGTACCTAAAGAGTAAGCAATTCAAAGCATCTGCTATGTTGTGATCACACAAAAGCCTTCCCCTTTGGATGTCCAAGATGTCCCTTGGGCAGGACACATTCCTACACCACGAGACAGTACAGGCATCAGGGAATAAAGCAGAGTAACATCCCGCCACTGCCTGCACGAACTCAGACCACAACCAGACCTCATTCAGTTCAGTCCCTGGGAAAGCATGCTCCTGCACGCTACAAATCACAGCACTTTCCAACCCTACTTCAAAACTTACCCTCATTCTAATTTAATTAATCACTGAGGTATCCTCCCAGTCTGTCACACAGGTAGCCATGGAGAAAGGCAAAGCTTCTTGTTTCTTCTTCAGTTAAAGCTTTTTAAGGAAAAGAAAGCTGTTTAAGAACAATCATTGAGTTTCTCCTCCTTCCAAATATTACTTTCCACTTTTAGATCACAGTGTGTCATCTGGATGAGCACCTTATCAGTAGCCAACAGGGGAAATTCAGTGTTTGTATTTATATTTGCATTTATATGGCATTTTCATACACTGTATCTCAAACCACTGACAGAGCAATGAATCACAGACCTGGGGAGGGGTGCCTACATGCATCATGGCAGCAGCTTCGCATGAGCAGTACAGCTGGAAACGCTTTGGGTGCTAATTAATCTTGGCTGCTACTAATCCACAGAGAGGAGAGCCTGGCCCGACAGATCTGGCTCTGTGTTACAGTTTGGAAGGGAGCTCAGAGAAACAGAATCAAAAATTTGCTTTGGGAATATCTGACGTAGCTTTTCATGCAGAGGATGGGACCAGCACATGCTCTCTAAGGACAGCATGCATCACAGACTGACTAAAGCACTGTTGTATACCACAGGGTTCAAGTAATTTTTTTCCTTCATTTGGGCATACAAACCCAAGGGCAAAGTCTGGTGCCTGAGTTGCGACAACTCCCACTAACAATACAAGCTGAGGGACAAAATGATTGAGTGTAGCCCTGCCAAGAAAGACCTGGGGTACTGGTGAATAGCAGCTGGATGTGAGTCAGCACTGTGCCTTCGCAGCCCAGAAAGTCAACCAGATCCTTGGAGCAGCATGGCCAGCAGGGTGAGGGAGGGAATGCCCTGGCCCTCTGCTCTGTGCTGTGAGACTCTTTACCTGGAGTACTGTGTACACATGTGTAGTTTTCAGTACAGGAGAGACACGGAGCTGTTGGAGCATGCCCAGAGGAGGGTCACAAAAATTATCCGAGGGATGGAACACCTCCCTGTGAGAACAGGCTGAGAGCTGGGCTGTGCAGCTTGAGACCTGAGAGCAGTCTGTGAGTATTTGAAGGGGGGCTGTAAGAAAGAAGGGGACAGACTCTTGAGCAGGGTCTGCTGTGACAGGACAAGGAGAAGTGGTTTCAAACTAAAAGAGGCGAGATTTGGACAGGATATAAGAAATAAGTTTTCTACAATAAGGGTGGTGAGGCACTGGCACAGGTTGGCCAGAGAAGTGGTGAGTGACATCCTTGGAGACACTCAAGGTCAGGCTGAACAGGGTTCTGAGAACCTGATGGAGCTGTGGGTGTCCCTGTTCACTGCAGAGGAGTTGGACCAGATAACTTTAAAAGATTCCTTCCAAATGAAATAATTCTATGATTCTCTGAATCATTCATTTAGTGTGGAGACATACTAAAATCTCATTGAGTTTACTTCTGATAGAAAAAATAAATAAACAGAAAACAAAAAACCAAAAACACACAACACTACTCAGCTCTCAAAAGATGCCAAAAAAAAAAACCTCTGCCCCAAAAAAACTATAAAGTTCAGTCTGTTCAGAATCTGGCTCTAGATGTTTGCTAAACCTGGATATGGCTTGCAAAAACAAAAGGATCAAAACAGATCATGTGGTTCTAATTCCTCTTTCATTCAGTGCCAGTGCCTCTGCAGACCTGGGCTGACTGCTGTGCTGTAGGGACCAACCCAGTGATCATGCAACTAATAACACGTCAACTTAGGATGTGCAAATAAGCTTGTTTCCCACAGAAACTGTGACACTTCCAGGGTCACAGAACCTGCCCTGCAATGCTGGCAGGGAGTAATTGCTGTATTCATGAGAAAGTTGGGATTCCCACGGGACAGCCCCTTTCATGCAACTGAAAGGAGTGGGAGCATCTCCTAACACCTCCTGTGCCTCCTGCAGAAGGTTGCCTCATCAGGGCCAGAATAATTCATTTTTCTCATTCCTCATCAGCCCCCACTCGTTCTGTCCCTCTCACTCCACCAAACTCAGTAGTGCTACTGAGGCTGCAGGCTGATCTGATTAATTGCTCTCATTACCAGCTCATTTTTTTTAATTTCCATTCATTTTAAGGCAGAATTTTTATCTTGAACTCCAATTGCAATTAGTAAAAGCAGCGATAAGTGTGAAAGCAGGACCTGCTGGCTGGCAAGAAATGACCACTTCACCAAAGAGAGAGAAATGCTAAGGGCAGGCCCTTAGAAGGCGCAAGAAGTTGCAGGGGGAGCAGCAAGCAGCAGCACCTCACATCAACACTGCAGCCCTTCTTCTGCCCTGGGTGCTGTTGCAGGGAGGAGAGAAGCAATGAGGACCCGACATAAAGGGAGAGGGCAGGCAAGGGGGGCTGTGAGAAAGAAGGGGACAGACTCTTGAGCTGTTGTGACAGGACAAGGGGAAATGGCTTCAGACTAAAAGAGGGGAGATTTAGGTTGGATATAAGGAAGAAGTTTCTCATGATAAGGGCAGTGAGGCACTGGCACAGGTTACCCAGAGAGGTGGTGGTGCCCCATCCCTGGAGACACACAGGGTCAGGCTGGGCCGAGCTCTGAGCACCTGATGGAGCTGTGGGTGTCCCTGTTCATCGCAGGGGGATTGGACCAGGTGGCTTTTGAAGGTCCCTTCCAACTCAAACGATTCCATGATTTGATGAAGTTTCTTTACAGAAATGGCACACTCCCAGCAGGATTTTCTGTGAGAGACGGTGAAAAGTGTATAAGCACCAAACATGGGTGAATCAGAGCATTTCCTGTGGACTTACTATAAGTGTGGAAAAAATAGCTTTTTTTTCACTTGAATATTGACAAGCACAGGTTGGAATAGAATGAATGAGAACATAAACTTGAGGGAAATCTCAGTTAGTACCTTCCTCAGGAGAACACCATTCCCTTCCCATATCCCTGTCTCCACATAAACTTGAAAAATTAGGGAAACAGAAGCTTGTTTTTTTTCCGAATGGAGCAAAGGTTGAAGTCACTGAATACAGCACTCCTAAGCTATTATTCAAATGCACTATCAGAAAAGAAGGAGAACGATGATTTTTCCTCAAGGATTGCTCTCAGTGAGTGCAGTACTCACAGAAGAGGTATTTTTCTACATCAGACCCAGACGTGCAGGCTTACCCCTCTATCACTACCATTCAGCTGTGCAGTGGTGTAATTGATAATTTAACTTATCTTACCTTGCCCTGGCAGATTCAGGAGTCATCCTGTTGCTATAATGAGTGTGTTCAAAGTGTCTGTCTCACAAATTAGAGGTTCTTAACAGCCATTCCTGATTATGGAATAAGGAAGAATAAAGTCTGTCTCATTACTGTTTGAAAAATGCTAGCAGGATGAGAAAGAGTAGAAACAGGGTATTGCCGTAAATCTCTGAATACACAGAGGCAGATCAGCAAGAGATTCCCATTTTCCCCAAATTTCCCACTTCATCACCATCGGAAACAATTCAAGAAAGGACATTGTGAGCCACAGGCATCATATCGCTCCTCCAGATATGAAAATGGAGTTTAAAAAAAAAGCAAAAATACGAGGCCTGAGTCTCATTCTCCTTCCAGGATAGTTTCTAAAGGCAATAAAGGTAGTTAGCATTCTTCCTGTAGTAACTAAAAAGAAATTATAGTTTACACCATAGGCCACATGTAAAATTATGCTAAACTGAAACACTGGAGCACCTAATACAATAATTTTGCAGTTATTAAGTACCTACTGAACTCTATCTGCAGGACCCAGAGATTTTTTGCATTGCATAAAGGATATGGTATTCCTGAATTTCATGAAATGAAGAATTAACTGCATGCTCGGTAAACAGCACATCTGCCCTGACCTTCCCTGTTGCTGGTTGGCATCCATTTAGGGATGCCTGACTAATAACTGGTTCATCTCCAGTTCAGCTCGTGATCGCTCAGCTGCTCTGCACTGAGATATGCTCATAAAATGCCCAAGAGATAGGCTGGACCCAGCTCATACTATTAAAATTAGAAACTGCTATTGAACAAAAACCAAGTTTACCACCCCAGTTCTTTGGAACCAAGCTCTTCATTTCCTACTTTTTAATTTTTGCCAACTGAAGTTGTTTCTTCATGATTCCCAGCACGCGAATCCTAAGTTCTCCAATACGACAGGCTGTGGCTTAGTTTTGAGAGAGGCACTTCTCCCAGAACGCCCCACAATCAAATGCATCCTGTCCAATTCCTGCTAATCACAGCCCTGCCCTTAATCACATTGCCTCTTCCAGCTAAACCCACGTGGCATTACGTGTGGGGATTCTTGCAGAGCTCAGCACAACCCAGTACTCAAGCGACCCAGATCACAGCTTGTTCCTCCACTTGATGATGTTTTTCTACTAACTTTCATCACTCATTAAAAACAGTGTCATAATTTGATGTACGAAAGTTTCCGAGAACTTGTGCACGTTCTGCAGGCTGCCTGATAGAAATCAGTGTCTCGGCTTAAACCTTCAATTTGCAGTCTGAGAACAGCTTGAGAAACACCACAGTGTTATAAAGACAGATCAAGGATGTGCCTTTTCTCTGAAGCTCTCTCTCTGCTTTTTGAAGGTACGAATGAGTGGAAGATGTTTTCCATTAAAGATTTAAACCAGGTGGAACACGGCGGTTGTGAGAATAAGGCTGCTCGGAGAGTAAACAGCGAGGAGAGAACGCCTCTGTGAGCTCCACACCTCGCTTTTATTTACAGCAGACGGCCTCTATGGAGAGAAGGGAAACTGCAAATCTCTGCAGACCTCAGCGGGAGCCTCCTGAGGTGCTGTGCCAAAGCAATCCCCACACCTGCCCGCCACGTTCCAGCCCCACGAATCCCCATACCTTAATGAATATAATGTGCTTTTTGCTGCCTTTTGTCATTAATAGCACTCCTGCTTCCCAGCAGTCCTGCCAAACAGTGGCAAAAGGCACGATAGGCAAGCACTTGGATGCTCTCATTAAAAACTTCCCATGGCTTTAATGATATTTAATGGAGAAATACCTCTAACATTTCTGGCTACTTTCACTTTATTCGAACCTTCAAAGCTTGTATGCCTTCAAAGAGAATTTCCACTTCTTCTGAGGATTATTAGAAAAACCCATTATAATCAAATAATACTAAATCAGCTAATTTGCAAAGAAAATAATGACAGTGATACCAAGTGTAAGAAGAGGATGAGTGATCTGACCTTTTAATTAAATTATTAACACTAGTCAGCAACAACATGCAAAAATGACAAAGGAAAAGTGACCTTTTTATGTCTTCACTAAGAATGGGGCCAGAGCACTATCAGAATTTAAATCTCATCAAATCATAAGTTATGGAATCGCTCACCTCAAAGATCGTTCATAGCAAAAAGCTTCCCAACTCTGCTTACTAAGACTACTGGAGTATATATATATATATATAATATATATACATACACACACACTGCTCAGTTCATGGAAAAAGAATTATTCTTAAATGTGACCAAGAGAAAAAAGGTCAGTCTGTTATACTGTGATAGTATTTGTCATAAAATATATTAATTTTATTACTCTGAAACAGGTGAACTCTGCACCAATGACTCTCTGTCAAAGCCATTATGGAAGTAAGCGACCAAAGTGCCTAGTTATATTCTGTGAAGAAATGAATACTTAAAACTGGAAGTAAAAGGCAGACTGCAGGGCTTCTCACCTAGTTGTAACTCCACAGTTATAAAAATAAAGACAGAAATAAATTTAAAAGGAGTACAAGGAGTCACATTAAAAACCCACAAAAGCAGGTTTAGGCAAACAAAATAAAATGGCCCTTTTTTTTTTTTAAGAAAAGGACAAAAAAGGAAAAGAAAAAGAAAAAGAAAAAGAAAAAGAAAAAGAAAAAGAAAAAAGAAAAAAGAAAAAAGAAAAAGAAAAAGAAAAAGAAAAAGAAAAAGAAAAAGAAAAAGAAAAAGAAAAAGAAAAAGAAAAAAGAAAAAAGAAAAAAGAAAAAGAATGTTTTTCTAACTTCCTACATTTTGAAATAGATGTCTTTCAAATTAAATCTGTCGTACCTAGAACAACGGGTTAAATTCTGCATGTTTTCTTAACCAAAGGAATTTACAGATTCCCATGTTTACACCATGACTAAAGCAGAGACAAAAGGACATTGAAACTTACAGACTTTTTCTGTCTTTGTGGCTTATTCTTTAAAAAAACTGTAAGCACTGAGCACAATGCTACTCAGGTATCAGCAGCAGCTATGTAATAAATAGCTTTGAAACATGTACTACCAAATATATACTTCTACAGTGTGCTTGTAAACCACGCAGGTGGTAGAGTATATCACATGATGAGCTGCATCTCTGTGCAGGTCCTGTTATCCAGTCCTATTCTAGTAGCACATCTAATATCTGGAATTTTGTTTTACACCTATTTCTATGACTGAAATAGTCTAAGGATTTAACTTCTCACGGTGCTGTCTGGACAAGCTCACAGTTCTAAAAGAAGCCTAAGCTGCACCTGTATTTTCTTTGATCATCCCCAACCCTTTTGCCAAGATAGGAGCAGTCTCAGTTCAACACCTGAGACTCCTACCTCCAGGACACCATGCCCCACACTAAAAGAGAACAGCATTCAATGAAGTTGAAACTTCCATCACCTCTTGTTAACACCAAAGTCATTAAAATCCACAGCCTTGTTATGGATCAGTTGGAACGTCTTTAAACCCAATTTATTGTGTCACCTTCTAGCTGCACATAGTTGATATTTCTGTGCTTATTTTGATCATCTACTTTTACATTCTTTGTCACATAACAGTGATGCACATACCTTCTTGAGGATGAATGCTGGTAACTTAACTACAGTAAGCCATGTGCATGTTTTTATAATACCTCATAGACTGTAATTCATGGTTTGTTTGCTTATCTGTTTTTCTGCCAACACAGAAATAATTTCTCCTTCATTAGAAAGAATTATCTATCTAGAATTAGAATTTTCAAATTAATGAAAATATACACAGGAAAAAAGAGAACTATTTCATTTTTATTGCATTTAAACCATAGTCTTAGCAGCATATACTGAGTTGTTTGCCTACACAATAGAATCCATCTGAACACAGAAGCAAAATGAGCTGTACAGCATTTTCACATCAAAAGAAATCAGTAAAAGCTCTACTTAGCCAGGTCTGCTACATCTGACTTTTCGAGTCTGATTTGCACAACACAAATGTACCAAAACCTTACATTAATACAGCATTTTCAACTAGGATAACGTCCAGTTCATTGACATTTTGCTCTTCTGTAGTTACTCCTATTTAAAGACAAAATGGGCTCAAAAATGTAAAATATATATGGCTAACAACAGACCAAATCTAAGGGATTATTTCAAGAGTCAGACACTGAAGCACCAGGCACACAATACCTGTCTGTGTAAGTGAGCTCACATGCAGACATTTTGCTCCTCAACTGTTAACAGTCACAATAGCTTGAAAAAAAAAAATAAAGATCTGTAGTTCTTTGCTGTTTTAATTCTGATTTCCAAAACACTGCTTTCAGAGTTTGACCAAGATGACAGCTGCTTGCCAGTGCCAACGTGTTATTGGCTTCTCTGTAAGGTTTTTTTGTTGGATTTTTTTTTTGACCTCGGCAACGATAATGCATGAAAAAGAAAGAAAATCATCTTACCTCTCCATTTCTGACTTCTCAGTTTTTTGCTATCTAACCCTGAAGTGAAAGAAATTACATGCACTTTCCCACATTTGTTTCTCATCTTTGCAAATCCCAGTGGCTCCACAGTCTCAAATGTGAGATAATCTGTAGATCAATGAGGGCGGATGTAAAACTCTTGCTAAGCCATGTTTTCCCAGCTGGGGGTAAATTCGCTTGCCTGTATGTAAAATTTCCTAATTAGAAATGTCAAGTCTCTGTTAAAAGCTTCCAAGAAATTGATGCTGAGCTCCTCAAATTTTAACTCTTCCATAGCTGGGCCATATCTGACTAGTTAGGAGAAACTTTCCCATATTGCTTATAATTAGGGCTATATGAGTGGAAGAATCAAACCTTTCCAATTGTCACATCTGGCACAAAATGCACCCTCTGCCTTGCAGAGTTTGAACAGCTGCTGACCTAGGGCCCCTTGCTTATGGGAAGCCTTGATAAAGCCCAAGACAATATCAGCTCCTGAACTGACTGCGCTTCAAAATTTGACTGAATTTGAGTTTCTGTATATCCCCCATAAAAATAACCCCATTACACCCTACTTGGGAGGTGCCCCATGAGGATCAGAGCCTGAGCCTGGTGTAAACAGAGCCATTACAGGAAGCCTGTAGACAAGAGCAAGGCTGGGGACATCCTGAAGCACCATGATCTCACACTGAAAGCCTCATTCTTCCTGAGAAGGAGGCATAAAAATTTGGAAATACAGCAAGCTGCTAACTGGAAATAAGTAAAAAAATACATCCTGGGAACAAAGTAATGAACTCCAACCCAGATCAATTCCCAGTGCTCTCTTCAGAGACCACAGAAACGTCCAAGAACAGAGAGGTCAAGCCCAGCACAGATTCTCTCACCTAGACTAGGACATAACATTGCAAGGATGGCACTGTGCACAGCAAAACATACCTGATTTCTTTCCCCAGATTAAAGTCCCCAACTCCTGTGCCACCCATCCCCACCCACCACAGCCTTCTCTATCTCCCCTTCCTCCAGCAGTCATCAGGGATCAACAGCACTCCACGTAAAGCAAACCAGGAAAGGAAGTAAAACAGACACCAGGTCTGGAACCTACAAGATTAGTGGTAATTTCAAAATCATGGAGGAATCTTCCTTATGAGGGAAATTTCAGTAAGTACCTTCTTTAGGAGAGCACCTTTCCCTTCCCATATTCCACTCTCCACAGATACTTGACAGATACATAACCCTTAAAATGAAATACAGAATCAAACAGATCTACAAATTCCTCCTGCTCAGTGCTACAAAAAGAACTGTGTTTGCAAAAAAAAGTCCTGTTCCTCATGAGTATGTTCTCAAGACAACAACTGCACAGGTTACATGCAAGAAATAAACAACTTTGGGCAGTTAGTGACCTTCCCAGGGGTGAGTAGATCTGAGAAAGGGTATATAGGATTAAAATTTCCCTGCTTCCTTTTATGTCTTCACCACTGGTCATGTACCTATTGCAATTCTGATTTAAATGTGAGGCTGGAAAAAAGTAGCATAACAGACTCAAAATCAATAGCCTGTTCACTGATTACTATGGACTTTTTATTACTGTAACACGGATGTGTCCTGGATGGGTCCCTCTGATGTAGTGTGCTTCCTAACTCTCATTATAATTTGAAGATATTTTAAAATAAGGGAATAGAATAGTTTAAGCAAGTACAATTTCCAGTGTTAAAATCATTCTGTTGTACAAAATGATTGAGTAAAATTGGAGAATGTTGGTATTGCTGGAGTGGGAAATTGTTTTAAAGACGTGCACAGAGAGAGCCCTAACGTGGATTTCACATAAATGTACAAGTCAGGAAATGTGTTCATTGAAGAGAGTGTAAATAACAATACCTTGAAAACATGAACATGGTATAACACAGGAATCATGGCAATGGCATTCATGTTACCCTCATTTTATCCAGTAGCCATGGTTACATGGCTGATACTTGGAAATCTGAAGTTTAAAATGCCTCTGAATCAGCAGACACAAATTCAAGACAAGATGTTCATACTTGGGTCAGAACTTCAAAAAGAAAACACATCTGCGTTTGAGTTCTCAGATAAAGTTGGAAATTAAACATAAAAAACAGGAAGAAAACAAATGCCTATCGAGGTGTTCTGTGAGATGTTTTCTGAAGTACAGGTTAGGAAATGGAACTTATTCTAACAGAAGTTACATTACAAGTCAATCTTTAAATTGCCATCAATACAGCTAATTGTAACAAACACGGCTAAATCTTGGGCAGCTTCAGCTCTCTCAGAAAGACACCCTGGGCAGGAGAAAGCTCAGAAACCACAGCAAGTCCTTATACTGCTGCCAGCCTCATTTTTAACACTTGAAGTATACAGCAAGAAGTCTTATTTCTGTGTGCTTATCCAAAGAGAAGTACTAACATTTTCCCAAACAAAATAATGCCAGAAGTCATCTGTGTATCCAAGCTTTCACAGAGCGTATCAGTAATTGTCCTCCCTGCTTAGGCTGCTATCTATGAAATAACCCATGTTTCACTCCCACTTGCAGAGTTCCATTTATTGCTATGATTAGGTGGTGAATAAGTATAGGGCTTCAGGCCCCAAGTGCTATTCTCTCCCTATGAACAATCAAACAACTGCACTGTGTTCTTCATACAATAGCTGGAAAGCTTAAACTTGTGCTCATTCTTTTTCTTTCCGTAAGAAATAAAAAAATTATGGAGGGTAAAAAAAAAAAAGAAAAAAGGGTAGCACATTAAAGGAGTATCTTTTACACTTTAAGTGAAATAACAGGCTAAAATGTGATGCCGCTAACACGGTGTAAAATGGCTTTCAGATAATGGGAAGACATGAAAGCGGATGCCAGAAATGATAAGTAAAATGTTTCCCAGGAAGACAGCAGTTTCATTATAGGAGGTAAAAAACAAACACATTTTCAAAAAGCAAATACATTTGGACTGTAAACAGGGGTCCAAAAGATTGCTCAAAGGCTCGCCAATTGACTCCAATGCTCATACATAACAAATATGCCTTTGTTCTGACTCATTCTGCCCATACATAATAGCCACTTAGTGAGTTTCAAAGACAAGTAAGAGAATAATTGAAAAAAAAGGAAATAAAACAGGTTATGTCGGCAGTGAAATTTCCATTTAAGAAAGGCTACTAAAACCCAGATAACCTGTCCTTAAAGAATAAAAGTTAGATGGGCTCTAGCACAGCAATTAAGGTTAAGGGAAACTCTTTCTTTTACATCGTGGTAAGAGCAGACTGTAGTTAAAGCAGAAATATAAAAGCATAGGGATGTATTTCGTGACACACAGCACAATCAGCAGGGCACAGCAGCTGTGGGAGGCACAGCCCAGGCACCCGGCAGCCCTCTGGCTCTCGGCAGGAATGGAGGCACACGGCGGCTCCAGGTGGAAGAGAAAAGCTCCTGAGAATGCTGTGTAATAACCTCTGAAGCACCAGGATCAGATGTCTGCCAGAGCTGGATATTGATGGTTATATTGTTTTTTTCTTATTAGATTACTGCCTGGCTGAGGTTTTTTGCTCTTTTTTTCCTTTAAACAGGCTCTTCCCCTAATCCCAAACCCAAAATAATCTTACCAGAAGAGGCTTTGTGCCTAGAACTAAAAAGCACACCATTTCAGGAAATGATACAAGTGATTGCTAGGAATAATCTACCCAAGAGCAGGACGGAAGCATGATTTCAGCCTTTCCTCAGCTTCTCCCCAGCCTACAGCTCTGCCCCCAGCCACACTGCCCAGCACAGCTCCAGGCGTAGATGTGAAGCTTACCAGTTGTTCTGCCTTTCTGGGCACTTGGACTTTACATTGTCTCCAACAGAATGCAATCAGCATTTTGTGGGTACTTACACAGTGCTGGAAGCAATATGCTGCTCTGTCCAGTCTTGCTGCAGAAGAGACAACAGATTTGAGTATTAGGCTCCTGGGCATCTCTGCTGGCACAGAGCCGTCTGTAGTAGGCATCAAAATTGTTATTCACTGTCATGGGGAACCTGATGTAATTAGCTGCTGAGTGAACACATGTACAGCGCTGGCACAATGTAGGTAAACAGGGAGAGGAAGCAAAGAAGGGCAAGGAAACTCAAGCCCTAACCAGTGCTGGTTAGGGATGCACTGATTCCATCCTACGCAGTTTTCATGACTGTCTTGACAAGAGATCTGAGGTTAGCCAAAATTTAGTAACCCTCGTTTGTTTGCTGTTTCACAGCTTGAAATCAGTTGAAACCAGTGAAAGTTGCTTAACGCCAGTATCATTAAAGTAAAAACATCTAATGAAAATTCTTCTTCCCTTTCTCTCATTTCTAACCAAAATTCTCCCATGCTCTTTTGGTCCCTGTTAAAATTAGTCATGACCTATTGAGGTGAGTCACTGTGACAGACAAGAGAAAAATGCCACATTGTCAGGAAGCAGCCTTGAAATGTGCTTAAACTCAGGAGAAAATTGCAATTTGGGGAGCTAATTCTCATTTCTTGCTGACTGCAGATTTCACAGATTTTAATTAGATATCTATCATTCTCATAATCACTTCTGTAATTACAAAGAGTTATGAAATGCTGGAGGTGGCTCTTTGTTATTCAAAGTTCACTTGGAAAAAAAAGAAAAAAAAAAAGACAGAGATGGATTTTGAGAAACCCCAAGTTTCTTCCTGGCAGAAACAATGTGCTATTTTAGATCATGGGAAGTCAACACACTGATCCAAGCTCAGCTGTGATCATTGTAGCTCTATAAATCACAATTTGGTTTCACGTTCTGGTACTGCAAGAACTACCATTACACCATGAATTTTTCCCCCAGAACACACAGCCCAGAGTCTACCTGCAGGAATGTGTTGCAGTCGCTTTCCATCACTTGGATACTGACAGCTAGGTGAACTCTGGACCCAAATACATGGAAGAGCATAGAAGATGACACTGACCTCAATCACACTTGCTAAACGCCATTACATTCACAAGAGGATAAAAGGTGCGACTGTGAGTGGGATTCTATCCTCCCTGATAAAATAATTTGTTTAGACTGGATTTAAAAACAAACAGAAGTAAACTCATTAACTGGGGGACTCCTACTTCCCTCACCTGGCACAAGAATGATCAGATAAAAACCAAGCCCCAGCCTGCAGCATAATGTGACATATACCAAACATTTCCAGCAAGAGGGACACGTGCTTATTTGGCATGAACCCATGATTGGGAAGCAGATCTTACTAGCAGCTTCAAGCAGAAGAAAAGTAAAACAAGCCCTTCAAAACTGCAAAGAGAATCTTTCATTATAAGGTAAATACATCAAAAAAGGCAGCACAGCTCTTTCAATTTTGACATGTGTTGTGCTATTAAATAAAATAACAGTGCTAAATTAAAGCAAGAAGATCCCTTAAGGGTTCCATGTATTTTGCTTTCCTTATGGGAAATAATAAAAAGCTTAAGACCCCGAGTCTGACAGCATTCATTAGAAATGGAAAATCAGCCTCACAGCCACATTCCAAATTTTCATGATCACTGCTCTGAATTTTGTCTAGCGAATGGATTTCTAGGAAAAAACTGTGACTTGCTACCATGATAACAGGTGCCAGTCGGCTGTTCCCACGATCAATACGTCACGGGCAGAGCTATGCCATGTTCTCCTCTTCCTTGACTAATTCTGCTCAGGAGCCACCTGATGTCATTTTTCTCCTTACACCAGAAGGTAATTTTAAGGAAGAAAAGTCTTCCAAAACAAGGACTTGGTCACTCTGAAATGTGACATTTTCCAGCAGGAAACTTATTCCAACACCAAACACAAAAAACACTGAGTTTGATTCGGTGCTGGAGAAACACAGTGCAATGCGACTCTCTAGGCTGAAATTACCCTGATTAAAAAAAAAAATTAGAAAATATGGAAATACCACCAATTATCAGGTGTGAGGCACTGCTATTAAAGCTGTGGTAGAGCCAACTCAGCATGAAAATTGCTCTTGGATACAACAAAAAAACAAACAATATGTCACGCATCTGCTTAAATCGGTTCTAAGTTGGGAAAAATAAGAAGCTCCCACAGTGCTGAGACTTGTGTTTGTTTGTGTCCTTCAAGCAGTCTGAGCTCTGGGGACGCATGCTGAAAACTTGAGGTCAATACTAAATATTGTCTAGGTCAACTGTGCAAGCCCGACGTTATTCCTGAAAAGAAAAAAACCAAATGATTTCCTTAAAGCAGCCTCTAGGCTTCTATTTTTCCCTTTCCTAAAGGAAGATGATTACTTAGCAAGTTTTCAAATTAAATATTTGCGCAGCAAAATATCATTAGCATAGAATGTGTGATATTTCTTTTCAAAAATGATCCATTAGAAGGGAAATATTGTCCACATTTATACTTCAACCCATGGTCTGTAGCTCATGCCTCATCTAAACAACTGCATATTTTGGTTACAGCTTTCTATATTCTTACTTTTGTCTGGCACTGTGCCGTGGAGCAAATAGATTGAGAGATGCAGCAATACGCATAACCTTTAGCTTCGCTGTTATCACAAGGAAAACAGTTACTGTTGCTATGGTTGTTTGGTCAGACTGTCACCCCATATCAACATTGTTAGTATTCACACTTGATAAAAAGATAACTTAAAAAAAAAAAAACAAAAAGGGAAAGAAAGAAGAGACAGAAAAGTAAAGCAAAATGCTCTATAAAAAGCAGCCCAATTCTCTCATCTAATCTCTTTAAAAAATCTGCTGTGCTGATGGCAGCCTATATGCCTATCACTGAAACCATTTAAGACTTCAAATAATGGAAAAGATAGGTAGAATATAATGACAAATAGAACACCAATGCGTATTTTTTCTGATTACAGTGATGTTTAGATTGTTATTTGCAAACCACCCATAAGGTATTTTCAAGGTCAGGAAGAACACTGACTAGAAAAAGGAAAAAACAGAGCTGATTTTCGAGTGCATCTAAACTGTGTTAAATCTCGGTGCCGTACTCTCTACAGACTGAAGCCTCTCCCATATGAGACTATTATTTCTCAGCATCTTGTTAGCCCTGCTTTGCACATAACCTTGTGAACCACTCAGCTTTCAGAATAACAACCCCCAGCCCTAAAGCCGTACTGCCAACTTTTATGATTAGACTGAGAAATTTAAATTAAACTTTCTTCCAAGCACAGCTGAACACGGCGAACATTTGACAGTATTCCTGCAAGGTACGTTGTTAAACAGTTCAACAATCTAAACAGTGAAGCACATAAGCCAAAACAAACTTAAATAGATCCCACAGCAAACCCATCCATTGGAGCTCAGATAAAAGCACAGAGAGCTTTTTATCCACAGAATTGCAAGTGGCCCAGTTGCCACCCCCCATTGATGGCCAAAGAGGATTACGTAAAGAACAAGACTCCCATTAAGCATAAATACACAAACATCAGCAGCTTCTCAGTCTTCATCATAGCCCATGTCTACAGAGCACTTCCCTGTACCCACAAATAACATACTGATGCACTCTGCTCATCCAGCCACATCCGCAGAAAGGGGCAGAAGGTTGCTGGAGGATTTTGTTTTCCTAAAGTCCATTTGCTTTGCTATCTTCAGGAAATAGGATGCCAGTTTCTGTCCTTCCAGCTGTAATGGAGCCAATATTTTACCTGTTGCCTTCATGCGAAAGGGCGGGAAAGGTTTTATTCCATCCTGTGGAGAAGATGGAGGATCCATGCTTGCAGCCCATTGATTTATAACTATTGCTACATGCATAAATAAAAGTCAGCTTATTTAAAAATCGTGACAACTGACGCCCTTTCAGATGTTTTAACAGAGACCCCTCTTGTTTGACATAACTAAAACTAGAGCTTTCCTAGAAAATTCATCACAAGATGGTGGCTAAGCCACAGTTGTTTCCAACATTGGGAACAACAGCTCTTACTTTTTTGCCTCATCACAATGCTGCAATGCAGCTCGCCAGCTCATTGGCAAATGTACATAAACGTATACCCAACAGTACTGTAATATACAAACAATGCTATTATTAAAAAACTGGAGTTTGAGAACGACAGAGTAGCAGCTTGCTGTGCTATGCATGTGCACTCTCAAGTGCTCAACATTGTGCTGGCACCTTTTTGTGCTCCATCATAAGGCTCCAGCTTTTACCTTGAAGAAGCCTCCCTCATGATTACTATAGCACAGAAGTTGCCACGTGCTTGCTTTGGAAGGCTGAGGAAAAGCAGTCCGCTGACAGTCACAGATTTATATTCTTTTTGGAGGGGTAAGCCACAACAGGCTCTCTGGAAGCAGTACAGTATATTTAAGCATAAATAGAATAATAACTTGTATCAGCAGAGCTGGTAAGACTGCCATTTGCTTTGACATTAATGCATTTACAGAATTGACGTTCCTGAACTCAGCATATTGATTTATATTTTGTAGAGGTTAGACCCCACAGAAGAGCACAGGAGAGAAAGCATGAGACTGACCACTCATGTGACAAGCAGAATTCCCCCCAGTTCATTACAGAACAGTTGGCAAAAGCATTCTCTCACACACAGTGACAGCGTCACTTAACAACTAAGGAAAATGAACTGCAGAAGAAGAACTGCATCTGAGGCATGAGGGGAAGAAAGTCCAGGCAAACGTCTACCTATAATCTACTGCAGATCTAGCTCAGACATATCCGTCAGGCAAAAGGGAACGAACAAGCATCTTGTTCTCATTTCTCTTTTTCTTTCTCTCTGATACAAAGTTGAAGCTCTACGGAAAAACAGAAAGCTATCTCAGCTCTCATCAAATCTCAGAAAAAATTTCAGCTATAAGAGAACTGTGAGAACATAATGAAACCCAGTTATGACATGTCGCTCAGCTTGAGCAGTCCCTCTATGTCTGTGTGAGCCTCCTGCTGGCCATGCCCTGCTGAGCTCTGTGTCTCCCTGCAGCTCCTGCAGGCTTGTAAAAAACTCCCTTGGAAGGTAAATAGGTGTGCATGGCTGGAGAGAGCCAGGGGGGTGTTTAGGTTTGGGTTGCTTTGCTTTATTCTTTTTCTGAGTGCATCAGTATCCTTTAAGTGCTATAAAATCAAAGCAATTATAGAGCATTTTCTTAAGTTAAGAGCCAGAAAGGAAAACCACCACAGCAATAGGAGGGAAATAAAATAGGAAAACAGAACATAAGAAATGGAAACATAAGAACAATTATCCTTCTGGGGTACTGCATATTTGAAGGAGGGTATGAAATGGCAAAAGCTAACTAAGCTCCAGAATGTCAGGCTATCACAGTTACTGAACATGTCATGGAACAGAGAGCATGCACAACAGTAAGAGACGAGAAGCTGAAATGCACAATGGCCGTGGGGCTGGAAAGGATGGAAAGCACCCTGAGCAGTGCTGTGCCACTCACAGGCACATACACCTGGGAGGGCACATGCTTTCTGCATCTTGTTTGACTCCTGCTGTAGAAGACAGGAGAAAAAGCAATGCTAATGGTACTACAGACCATGTAAACCACAAGTTTAGTCATCATGTCCAACAAGGGGATTTTTGCTATGTGCATTTACAGATATGAGGATCATGGGGTGAAGACTGAAATTTGTTATTGCCAAAGTAGAACTAAAGAACTGTTAAATAAGAGAGAATTAATCCACTAAGTTATAAAGGGAGCGATATTGTACATTTTCCACTATGTGGGGTATTTAAATGAAGGCCAGTGTTTTTGTAAAGATTTTTTTTCCACGAGGCCATGTTTATTTCTGTTGGTGCGGGTCCCAGAACACCCTATTTGCTATGAAATCCCTAGATGACACTGTACCCATTCCGTTTTGCAGGGCCTTCACAAGGCAGAAGCGTTACTTCACCCTTTTTATCTAAAGCACAACACCCAAAAAACAAAAGCAAGAGAATTTTGGCTGACATGGAAACCCTTTTGTCCAGAACAAGTTTTCTGTCTAAATCTTTCATCTGGCAATACGAGCAGGTGCCCTCTGCTTTGATTAAATCAGGCCAGCAAAGGCCGAGAGGAACTTGGACTGAATTCTGAAGACTGCTGCTGGTCAACACACAACGTGGATTTCAAGGAGACCTTCTGTTCAGCCCTCGCCGGCGGGAAGCTGAGAGATGAGGTAGATATGTGCACAGAGGGAAAAGCAAGCAGAAAGATGCCTATCACTCAGCCTTTCCCAGACTTTGATCTTCCTTCACACTTGTATTAAAAAAAAAAAAAAAAAAAAAAAAAAAAAAAAAAAAAAAAAAAAAAAGAAGAAGAAGAAAGAGAAAGATAACAAACACGACTGCCCACTGGACTTAAAGTTCTGTAAGTACAACTCATGTGCAGGAGATATCAGCCCTTCCCCGGAGCTGGGCCTCCGCTCCTCCTGTAGCTCCTCAGTGCAGTGATGTGCAGCCGCATCTGTCATGAGGCATTACCCGATGTCAGCAATGTAATGCAATAAGAGATACAACCGGTTCTGGCACGTAAGAAAATGACAAATCAGTCTGGAGAATTTGAAGAGACAGTTTTCTGGAGGAACGCAGGTGCAGAAGCTGGGCTTTAACAAAACTTCTTTCAAATGCAGGAAGTAAACAATAAAAAAGGCCATTTTACCCTAAGTAGATTTTAGAAAATAGGTTTTCTCTCCAAATGTTTTGCTACAGCTGCAAACCACAGATTCAAAAGCTGACAAACAAAATTTCTTTCAAACTCCAGCATGAGGAGAATTGTGGAGTGAAAGAGACTGAGGGCTTCATATCCATTAGGATCCCACCACTTCGTTCCAATCAGGAATCAAGCACGGAATGTAATAAACTGTCTGTATCTTTCTTACTGCTAGAAGTTCAACAATTTCACATGTTCAGAGTTGTGTCTTCACAGAGGAATGAAGAGTTAGCAAAGGTCTTAGTGAGACTGTAAGCCTTTCTGCACAGAAGCAGTGCTACCTTTGAGCAGCGCTGACACGAAGGAGCACTCCCTTTGTTACAAGTCTGTTATTTTCTGCCCTTGGTGGCCCCTCTTGCTGGTACAAAAGATTCTGGGTTCAGCAGTGCACGTATCAAATGATCCCATTTGATCAAGGTTAAGAGATGTTTTCATCAGACCAGACGCTTTTTTTTTTTTTTTAACTTTACTTTCTGTCCACTGCCACCCAGAACATGGCCTCTCTCTACGAAACAACAGTTAAAAACCCAAAGGCGCTGGATTTTTCATGCGTGCTCAAGCTCTACCATCATCTCACAGGACACAGACTGCAATCTCCTGCTAACTGTCCTCTCCAAAGCATCACACAGACTAAGTAAACCCATGACACATTCTCCACAGGTCTACCCAAAGCCTTCCCAGACTGAAACTTGGGTGATGAGAGGCGAGGCGAGATTAGGAGAGATTTGTTCTCCAACCAAGGTCAGGCCTGTGAGTGTCTCTGTACACTTTCCACAGGAACCAATGGGAGCTGAGCAGCAAGAGGAGGAAAATACAGAAGCAGAAGTGCTGCTATTTTAAAAATAAAAGTAAAATATTATTTTTATATCAAAAAAGAAAAAGAAAAAACCAACACAATCCAACAACAACGAAACCACACCAATAAGAACAGGTACAAAAAGACGTGCGCTGACATAACCCAAAGATCCCAGATACGTTGAAGGTATGGATTTTGTACCTCAGTACAGACTGACTTGCTGATATTTTGTCAGTACCAGAGATAATCTTTTAAAATCATATTATGTTTGCAGCATTAATTATGCTTTTGGCTGACGCTGCAGGATAACTGCACATTTAGCACTTTTGTTATTTTTTTTAAAGGAGAGGAAAAAAAGAAAGAAGAAAAAAAAAAGGGGAAAAACAAGTCAGGACTGATTTATCAGAGATGCAGATAACTCTAGACACAAGGAGCATCTTAACTTGAAGAGTGGAGGGGTGCTTTCTGACAGACACCACAGTTCTGTTGGCAAACAAAACACTGCTTGGAGTCCCCACACATTACAGCACTCCCAGCTCCCACCAACACCCACAGCAATGCACAGCACACATGGGCTCACTGTGCCACCCCGGGACATGAGCAGCCAGCTCTGGAAGCATTCTGCAGAAGCAAATAGGCTGTTTTGGCAAAGCTGATCAAACCATGCTATTTACATACAGGACCGGGAGCTGGTTACATGCACATCTGAAGTGTAACTCTAATGCTGGTTCTTATTCTCCCCCTTTAAAAATCTATGTGATACCTGAGAAACTGTCACCAGTGTTTGGAGCCTTACCCACTGTTTCTAAAGTTCTCTGAATATGATACATACAAGGGCATACAATAAGGAACCCACTGGCCTAACAAGGATTTATTTTTCCACTCACTGCCACACCAATTTTAACTAAATAAGATACCAAACCAATTAATAAGCCCTACTAATAAGATCCACTGTCTATTAGCATAGGAAGCTAAAGTAATTTCTTGCTGTGACTATTTATGAGAGCAGTTATTCACTTGGTAACCATTTACATAGTAACAGCACTAAAAAATACAATAGATTGAGGACCTAGTAGATGGGAAATTAAATGCTGCATGGTTTAAATTGCATCTTTTTAAAAATACATATATCCAGTGAGAATAAAAGGGGAAAAATTCCTGTGAATAAGAGTAACAAATAAATGGTGTCTCCTGTTTTCCAAAGCCACTACAGTCACTCTGCCTGTGCATAGGAAGGTAAGCTCCCTGCCTTGGTTGCCCCGCAGCCCGTGAGATGCAGAAGACACTGAGGTCGCGACAGTAACAAGTACCATTAAAACTAAGGTCACATTTAAGCCAATTAAGTGTTGTCACTGATCACAAAATCCTAATAAATTAGGAATTAATTAGCCAGCCTCTCCCAAAAGCAACAGAGTTCCATGCTCAGCTGTCTAGAACGCAGTGCCGAGCCGTGTGCGACCATAACCAGGAGTGTGTCAGAGCCACTGGAGCACACAGCTTTGCAAACGTCCCCGAAGCAGAGGCTCGTTAGTTGGGAAACATTCTTTCCCAAGTGGCAGGCACAATCTAATTTATCATCTCCCAGTAATTGCTGTCTCCAAGTGTTTTATTCCACACAGGCGAGCAGAAGGAAGCTTTCTGGGACAAGGCGCACCAACATGAGGAGATGGATTAAATTAGACCTTTTAGTGTTCCTCTCATGGCAACTGACAGTTTGTGCTTTTTGCTCTCACTGAATCTAATCTCTCCCTCCTTGTGGGGCAGGAACACACTCTATGTCCAGTGGAAACTGCTGTGGAATATTCCCAATTGTCCCCATTGCTCAGATGGGAGACAGGTTTGGATAAAGAGGACCAGAGAATGATAGAATCATTAGGGCTGGAAAAGACCTCTCATATCATCTAGTCCAACCATCAACTCATCCCCACATGCCCGCTGAACCGTGTCCCTCAGTGCCACATGTCCTTTTTCTTGAACACCTCCAGGGACAGTGACCCCACCACTCACCACCGGCAGTCTGTGCCAGTGCATCACCACTCTTTCTGAGAAGACATCTTCCCCAGTAACCAACCTGAACCTCCCCTGACCAGACAGCCTCAGAGAGGGTTTGGAAAGAGTTTCATCTCAGCACTGCGCACATACTAGAACTCATGTATACTGGTTACGCCAACGTAGCACAAAGTGACAGAAAGCCTTCCAAACCACAAGAAAATCTGGCTTCCAGAAACTTCTGAGTTTCTCAAGGAATTTCATTTAGATTCCATCCAAAATAAAACTACCACAAAGTATTTGCCATTCTTCAGGAATTCCTGAATAAGTCGACAGTAAAGCAAGGGATGCAAAAACTACTCCGTCTACAGTGTACAAATGAAAAAGCCATCTAGCTGTGAAATTTATTAAGAAATTAAAACACTTCTTGATCTCAGCTGCGCCATCAGCTCCTGGTTGGCAGTGGTGGACTCAGCAAAGCGGACTGCAGTGTGTTGGAGGCTCCCTCGCAGGGAGCACTGACTCCAGCGCTAGTTCTGTACGTTTCCACTTCCACATCTTCGCGTGCAGTATGCGTATTATTTATCTGCTTGAATGCCATCCCTTGGCATAACAAAACACATTTGTTTCACAGAAATCCAAGCGCTCCTCCCCACCTGCTGGCTGGCTGTGCTGCTCTGCCGAAGAGTGCCTCTGAAGCTTCAGGAAGTTTCCCAAACAATATGACATCAAAGCTGAACACAAGTTAGCTATTCACACAGTCTTTTCCTAGGAGGAGAGAAGGGAAGGAGGAGCCAGAAAAAGTGAAGTCTCGCCTCATTTTTGGCAAATTATTAATTAATTCATTTCAAATTTGAACAAAGTCGGCATCATCGCAGTGATTTGGGAGTTGCACATCAGCAAACTACATAAAAATAATAAAGAAAGAAAGAAGTCTTAGGGGTGCTTTGAGAGTTGGGTCATGTTGGATTGTTTTAGTCCAGATCATTTCAGTGGTTCTGCAAAACCAAAAAATGGCAAAAGGGTTGGGGTTACCATCTGCAGAGAGGGACAGAATGAAGGGGACAGAGCTGGAACTTCTGAGCCAGATTTACTGTCAGAAAGGAGACTGCTGCTAGAGACAGGTTTGCAGCAAAATGCTGCACTTGATACACAGAGTAGAACTCATGAAAAGTTTAATTAAACACAGAAGCTTTCAAATTCTGAGTTGAAACTTTAATGAGATAGAGGTGCAGAGGCTGCGTGGGACCAGGAAGCTTCACACCTATTGGTAAAGATCTGCCATTTCCAAAAAATTGGAGCTTATAGCCACTTTGTGCATCTCACATAAATATTTACTGATCTGCTGACAAATGTGAATGTGCCCTGTAGCATCAGAGACTAGTGAAATTTTCCAAGTGATTCATCACAGCAAATAAAATCTCACGTAGGTGTTAAACAATTATTTGCCATTTAAACCTACGACTTAGTCTTGACTTAAAGACAATGCTTAAGATGAATTTTGTTGCTGAACTCCAGCTCCAGTCTATACTGACATACTGACATAAGTAGCAGGTTTGGTGCTGCGTCTACTATTTGTCCTTCAAGATTTTCAGCTGAAGTTAACCTGCCTGAACACCTGAAATTCTGTCTGAAATTCTACCTGAGATACTGCTGAGGCAAGTAACAGGACACAGGGAAAAGGAAAAATAAGGCTGGCTGCAGAATAAACTGAGATGTGGTGGGTGGGAGGAAGATGGAAAACACACTCAGCACAGTGTCCAAGCTGCACTCCTGAAGAAGCATGCCTTACATCTCACAATGCCAGCAGGTGAAGGAACAGGGAAGAGGAAAGCAGAGGCCAGTGAGGGTGTTACAAGCAGCAAGCAGGATGGGATATAGGACTGCCATTCTGCCTGCTGCTATGGGGATGAGAAGGCTGAGAAGTGCTTCAAACCATACAAGTGAGACAAAAAAAGTCAGCCCAATTCTAGCACTTCTCTTATGTTTCTTCTTACTATTCATGAAGAAATGAATTGCTACAGAATTGCACACAACCGGGCAGAGGGTTCAAGGAGGATATGGGCTTCTTCCTGGGTAAAAGAAAGTAAAAGAAAAATCTGCTGGCAACAGCCAGGTACCTTATTGTAGCACCTGCAGCGGTCAGCCTGATCTTTCACTGAAGAGAAAATATTCAATGTAGTTTCCAATGCTGGAGAAAAAAGAAACCCAGCAAACAAACAACAGCTACAAAAACCGCAGACAATATCACAACCAAAGAAAGGCTTAGAAATGGATCTCAGACTGATCTGTGTCAACATTCAGATAGTGTTTTAATCATCCTGGACAGCTTCCTCCCAGCATCCTGAATTTCATAAGTCAGAGCCAGTTTTAATTAGAACAGCCTCCCAGCACCCCCTCTGCATATAGCTGTGACTTCAGCTATAACACAGAATAGAAGCACTCACCTCACCCAGCGGAGGCACAGATAAAAGACATGTCTGAAAATCTTCATTTTCCTCATTTCTCTTGTTGTTGTTTCAGGTGTTTTTTTTTCATTAGAGACTCTACTACTGCTGATACCCCTAAGGCAAAGCTTACGTGAGTGGCTCTGAGCTTGCACCTCCTATGCAGTCAGAAAAGTGCTGTTCTGAAACAGCGCTAGCAGCAGAAACCATTCATGAACTGGGCAGCCAACTTCTAGGCACTGTTACACATCAGACTCCTTTAAAAGAACTAACTGGAAAACTCCTCAGTCTTATGTCTCAGTTCTAAAGGATCATAGTGGCAGAGGGTTTCTGAACAGGAGGGTTACCAGGTCACAATGCCCACAACATTTCAATCCTCCTGAGGAGCTGGCCTCACTCCACTGCCAGCCCCCCACCACTCACCAGTGCTGGCTGAATCTTTCTGGAGACCAAATAGTGGGTGTGAGCGCGATGAAGTGGTGGCTGGTGCATTTCAACAGCTGCAACAGCAACAGCGGGGCACCTCCACTGCCACGCAGATTTGTATGAGTGCAGCACGTAGGCATTTGTTTATCACTGGTAAAAATGCACAGCTCGTGGTGGTGGCTATGTTGAAAAAGAGCAGTTTGTAGCTGAGAACTTGCTCTGCCAACTAGTGCTACAGTGCTCTTTGTAGTAATTTCCATGGAAATAAATAGGAAGCATTACTTTCAGAGCAGCCTACGTAAATATTTTGTTACAACCAAAAATACCATCAGATTCCTAAAGCAGTTTATGAGACACAACCAAATCATTAATTCCTCTCCTGCCATGCCATTTGCCTGTAGTTGCCCTATTAACCCCATTGGAAGTGGCAATGGACCATACTGTACAAAAGCTGTGTTTTTCCTTTCCCCTTCAGTAAAGCACACTTGCTCACAGCACACTTTCTGACCTGCCAGAGCTTGGCTTCACCCCTGCTGCAGAATCTGCAAGGAGTATTTGCACGTAACAGGCAAATGAACCAAGCAAGGTCACAAAGCCCAGAACGGATTAGAAATAAATACTGTGGGTCAGCGCCTCAGGGGGCTGTTGAAATCAGGAGTGCTTCATCTGCTTATACCAACAGAAGATTTGTGGCAGAAATACTGAATTTAATGCAGAAATATTTCTATTCAGTCTTGAATCTGCATTTCAGCCACCCCATACCAGACAAATGTGTCATTTTAAAATACAACACATCACAAAACTCTGTCTCTGCCCTATTGCTCCTCTTGCTGCTGTAACTGCCAGCATAATATTATTTGCTTGAAAGAAGTTACTCCCAGTATACGCCAGTGGAAGAAAGAGGAAAATCCTTCCAAATGGTTTATTCAGAAATGAAAAATTGGGGATCGGCAGCTTTTATATCCAAGACTCGCATCTAGTGTACAGAAAGATGAATGTATGGATGGATTTAATCTAGACCATTACTAGAAATCTCCTGTGACCTGAATTCTTATCAGTGTAACTCTGCAGATCCTCCTGTGAATGGAGGGAGAGCTGGACAAGCCAGGAACGCGAGCCAAAGGGTTAGGAAACTGGCACCCTTTATTTTTTCCTCTTTTGCCATTCAGAAGTTTCTGTTTGTTTGTTTGTTGGCATGTTTTTGAAAGGGATCAATTCTCTAATACGATTGAGTTATGCACATCTCATTTACTGGAAGAAAACATGAGAAGAGCAGCTTACTGGAAGGGAAACTTATAAGAAAGGCTAAATTGGATCTCAAATAGCTCCTATAACACAGCTATTCTTTATTTGGTTTTGACATTTTTTCACTTGTCTCTGGAAAAGTACATTACTCGGGAGGAACTGCTGATGAATTTCTGACAGTATGCCTGGGGTTTTTTTTGTTTGTTTTTTTGTTTTTAAAAAGGCACCTTGTAGCACAGTTTCCAAACTTTGCATCAAAATCACACCATGGCCAAAATATTCCAGGAACCATGTGCAGAATTAGCCTTCCTTCATGTACAATTCAAAATGTTCTTTGGATGTCAATACATAATAGCTCAACAAAGGTGGCTTTGTTAGCAGAGTTTTTGAGAATAAAATAAAAAGAGGCCACAAAAAAATGGTAGAAACTCTGGAAGCACAGTCAGGAAGGGCTAAAGTCTGACACAGGCCCATTCCAAGCATTTTTGAGGCATTTTGTAAACCATATGTAGTCTTAGATGCTCTGCCAAGTCTCGCCTCCTTTTTCAGGGTTTTAGGACCGTCAAGATCACAATGGCTCTGATCAAAATCAGGGAAAATTTTTTCAAACATTCTGTCAAACAATCTGCCTTCAGGACATTTCTCAACATCTGAAAGTCCAGAGCAGTGCATGGTCACCCAGTGCTGCTCCATATGGATCAAGACACAGAGAGGTGGGCAGCAAACACCAGGTTAACTGGGATCAACACTCACAGACCGTACTTCCCACGGTTTGTAACAAAGCAGGTTTTGACTTGAGGTCCAAAGTCACAATTTCTTCACCAAAAGGGACTGTGTGTTTCTAGCCAAGGAAGAATGGGGCACTATCCATTATGAACATGCCAGTAAGCTCTAAAAGGGAGAGAATCAACTGAGATACACAGGCACAGCAGTGAGCTCAGGCAAAGCCTGCAGCAATTTTTTTCATACAGCACATTGACAGCCCACTGAGTTTCATAATTCTCATGGAATTACGACTCATAGAGATGCTGCAAAATAAGTTCTGGCAAGAATGGGTGAGAGTGACCCACACACCATCCTCAGGTGCTGTAACCCCAACCCACTCAGGGTTAAACAAGACATACATGACATATCTTTCCAAGGGTAATCATTCTAGTGCTCTTCACTTACTTCACACTGATGGCTGAGGTTATAATGCAAACAGCTGCTATGAGTTCTCATGGATTCGCAACTTACCTTCTCCTGCAGTAATGTCATCATCTGCCAACGTACCTGAAAGTAACACAGACTCATGTCAAATTTCACTAACAGGATCACAGCCGGTGTCACTTTGTTTTGGAATTACGATCGTGAACATTTTGCTAATCAGATTTGCAAAGCATAAGCACTCCCAAGGCTTAACAACAAGAGCAGGTAAACGCTTGTTGGGAATATCTGCATGGCTGTGTGCTGGCCTGCATGCTGTGCTCACATGTGCCACTTGTGCCTCTCCTTGTGTGTGCTTACTGATACCTCAGAAAAACAGGCTAAACCAACAGCCAGTGTTGCTGATGCGTTTCTGAAAGGTTTTTTCCTGCAAAAGCATGACCATTTTGAAAAGCTACAAAAATGCTTTGGCACAAAATGCATGAAGGGCATACATTAACATACATTGATTACTTGTATTTTTAAATGTAAATGTGGTCTGCTCAGCATCTAATAGAATTATGCCTGCGGCAGTTAGCAAACATCATCGACATTCAATCCTCTGTTCTGAAGAATTGCAAAACATCTGATTCAACAGTTTTTATTGGGATAATATTCATAGAGCAAAGAGGAAACAATTCAGAAATGCAGCTGGTTCTGTTTCTCAGGTTTGGGGGTTTCGGTCACAATTTCCCCAGGTGCTGACGCCTTTACGAGAGGTGATGGAGTTCCCTGTGGCACAGTGCTGGTAACCTGTACACAGGTGCATATCTCCTGCTCTGTCCTCTCCCAAAGATGGCAATTCAGGCTTGGCTCAGCAGCACTCCCACCCTAGCAGCCAGTCCTCCCCTGAGGGAAAGTCACAGGCCAGAACACATCTTCTAAAAGCATCTGAAGTGAACTGCCTGTCATACATACGGCACAAGCTGGGAAGCCCACTCTTAATATCAAGGGTATTCATACAGTCAACAGATTACCTCTTCAATCAGGTCTGGTCAGTAGCAATCAAGCAGTTAATAGCTCTACAGCAAACAGGGGGATGCCCGGAGTCTCACACACGATAAATCCATAACTTTTTCCTTGTCCTGATAGGAGACTCACATTTTCACCCCTGCTGATAAATGCACAAAGACAACTCTCTATCAATCAATAACCCAGCGCTCTTCTGACATTCTTTTGAATCCATATAGTTAATTAATATATATATGCACATCCAAAATCTATACAGATTAAGCCTGGATTAAAAAATCCTTTCCTTGCCCAGTTTGAATAACCGTGCAAAAATGAAGATCCAGCCAAAGAAAGCTGCTCTAATTCTTGTGTATTTATTTGGCTAGAAACCTGCCATCAAAGAAAAGACTGTCGTTATTTGAGCACCAGACCTTAAGTGATAGATTTCCAAGTGCATCATTTTTAGAGACATTAGAGCTATCAGGCCTATATGGTTGCTAAGATACCATGAATCATGAAGGAAAATATAAGATAATGGTAGGCAGACACTGCGAGGTTTATCACAGTATTTTCTCTGCATCTTTCTTAATAGCATCATGATTAGGATCATTTTCAATAGTTCCCATCTATTTTCCAGCTAGGTGAAAGAATGCAACTGCATTAAGTTGGCAAACATTGTTTATAATTCACATTTTGCCAAGTGTAAATGAATCTGTGGAAGTCAGGATTTGTAATTGCTACAGCAGAACTTATTAATAAGTAAGAAGGTGTGGCTGCGCACAGGTTTCTCTCCTGGCTATTAAATACTATCTCCAGACTTGGAATGAAATCATCCTTCAGTGATTTCAAGTATATTCTGCGATAACACAGACTGTGCTTTCAAAGAGTTTTTAAATTAAATTTGTAGCTGAGGTAATTGCTGCTGCAAAATTATGCAATCGAAGTAAAGCTTTATGCTGCAGCTTTCTTGATATTATAATTTAACTGCCTCTTTTCTAAATCATAAAAGTGTGAGATATCAGATTAGTGCAAAGCATTAGGTTATTACTGAATTATTTCATCTTTTATCTCTGAGACTAGACAGTGAGAAGCAAAGGGACAAATCCACAGCCCAGTGTGCAGTGCTGCATGCCAGCTCCCAAAAAACTCTTCTCTGGGTTCACTCTTCTACTGCTTTAAAAAGGTAACATCCAAGATTGGGAAAGGAGTGTTCATCAGCCCCCTTCTCTGACTTGCATCCCCATAACTGAGCCTACGTGTAAAGGTTTAATTCCTGCACAGGAATACTCAAACATATTGTTAATAGAAAACTTAATGGAAAAGCTGTTCTGAAAGTAACATTTTGTATTTTGTGATGTTGGTCCAGTACATCAGACGCAGATGTTGGTGGTGCGGCAGCAGAGGCTGAACCTTCCCACCAATATCCCATTACATTCATTTGCCATGTGACAGATGGCAGCAGAGGGGCAGTCTGGTGGAATGGCATCTGACACAGAAGTGCAGACGAAGCAAAGGGGTGGAACTGAATTGCTCCATGTGGAAAAAATGGCACCCATCAACATTCATCAGTGCTTGCTGAACGTTTCTGGAGACCAACACAGTGGGTCTGAGGGTGTGAGCACAGTGAGGCAGTGGGTGGTGCGTGTCAGCAGTAGCGAGTGCAACGTTAGAGACAAGTCATGTTCTGGACGGCCATGCACATCTGTCACACCATGAAATGAACAGCATCTCGATCAGCACGTCCATGCAAATTATCAGATCATGACCAACTATGTACAGAGCAGAACATTATCTTCAGCGTGTTGGAAACTACTGTAGCAGTGTTGAAATATCACAAAGTTTTTGCCTCATGAGGCCCATGAATGCTCATGCAGATACAGAAAGAACACTGTCTGCAAGTTTGGCAGGACCTATTGAACAAATACAAGGCTGAAGGCAACAGTTTTCTGGATCATTACTGCTGCCAAGACATGATGTTACCACTACAAGCCAAAGTAGCAGCAGTTCTTGGAGTAGCAACACATGAATTCTCCCATCAACTAAAAAATTCAAGACACAGCCCTCAGCTGGTAAAGTGATGTGCATTGTTGTGATAGAGAAGGGGTGATCCTTCTGGATTTCCTGGAACCCAGACAAATCATCAACTCTGATGGTAACTAAGCTGAAGGCTCACTTTTCCAGCATCAAAACAGAGAAGAAGACAACCCCTCCCTTGCAGCAGGGTAACGTCAGGTCCCATACCAGTTTGAATGCCATGGAACACATTGCCAGTCTTGGCTGGAGTGTCCTACCACAGCCACTGTATAGTCCACATAAGGCACCTTCTGACTTCTATCTGTTCAGGCTGCTGGACAACACTTTCCTAGCAATTATACAATCATAGCAGCCATGAAACAGTGGGTCTCCTCCAGTGGTGCAGATTTTCAGAAGCATGACATGCAGGACCTTATTCATTGCTAATGAAAAAGGGTAGCTACATTGTGGTCTCTATCAAAAAGCAGAATTTTGCAGATGAGAATTTGCTTTTTCTGATAGTGTTACTGTGCTCTTCATAGCTGGTGCAGTTTCTATAGAAATAAGTACGAGGTATCACTTTCAGAGCAACCTACGCAGGTGCTTCTTATTTGCCATTCAGGAAACCCACAAGCTTGTGGACCATGTGTCTCATCCATAATAACCCTGGAAAGATTCTTGGAGGCAACGTCAGTGGATTACAAAATACCAGTTAGAAATTTCCTGGCTGGAATGCAATATTTCTCTAACTGAAATCCTTTTTGACTGAATTCACTTTGAAACGCAGCCACCATAACATCATTCTGAATTGCATAGACTCTCATCTGTTTAATAAATAAAGTAGAATGGAAAGACTGGTGTTTTTGCCACAAAGCACATTTCTGGGTGCAATATCACTCAGCCAGAAGTCCTACCTTTTGTGCAGACATGGTCATCTCGTCTATGCTCAGAAGAGGTCTTACACTGGAAAGGAAGAATATTAGTTACACTACTGTAGCATTATCCTACTACTATATTATATCCTCCTGGTATTAGAAGGGCAGCACATAATGAAAGGTAAAGACTGGACAGTTGGACTTTCCTCATCCAAGCTTTCAAATAAAGCACCTTTGCATTTTGCACTAGAGAGACATTTTAATGTATCTTGCTTTCTGAAAACAAAACAGGATAGGGTGAGGGTGAGGGAGGAAGCTGGAGGCACACAGGAGGAGGCACCAAGCAGCCTAAGAGAGCAGTGATAATATGCTACAGCAATTAACCTGCAGCTGCTATGAGATTTAAACCGAATCTCCCACAAAACATAAGCAGTGACACCTTCCTGGAAGCGTCCTCTCTGTGTCCAGTATGTATTTGTTGTTTAGCTTGCAGTTCTGTCTCAAAGCAAGGTTTCCCTGTCCTTGAAAAGAACTACAAACACTGCCTCATAATCCAACACTTTCAAGAACACTGGACATTTTTCCATTCACTTAACAAACATCAGTAGGAAGGCCTGAGAGAGGCTGAGAGAGGTCTGCCCACAGCAAAGAAAAGGGGCAGTAATATTTCTAATTTTCCTGGCACTGGCAAAGGTAAATACACATTGATGCTTGGAGACTGTAACTTTTTAAAAGTAAATGAGCCTTGAAGATCATCTGTCAGCTAAAATGTACCCAAGGGCTTGCATTGCAATGCTTCTTTTTTAAAGAATGTTTGTTTTAACATTATGGTTGCAACCAGTAGAAGAAAAATGTAGAGCCATCATAAAAGATGTGAGTAGATACCCAGTTGTTAGAGCTGGTTTAGGAACAATCATAGGAGTGATGGACTGTGCGACCCAGGAGAGGTTCCTTCCAACCCTAATGATTCTCAGAATTGATTTTCTTTTGCAACTCACTTTCAGTTAGCTTTAGAAAGAAAAAAAATAAAAAGGGTGAGATCAATGCTAGCTTCAATGACACAGTCATTCCAGCTCCCGCAGCATTTTCTTACCATGGCAATCTCTTTATTTTCTTTCTTATATGAAGACCATTCTCTACTTCTCTCTTCCTGGTTGTGCATAAATATAAGGGGTTGAACTCCTAGTTTACTGACTCCAGGGCTGAATGCAACATTAATACAAATTAGTTAGCACTCAGAGAGTGAGTATGTAGTTATTCTGCCCACAGTTCAGGAGAAGTGATCTCTGCATTCGTTATCATGCTTGCTAAATAGACTCCTCTAGCCAGAAGCTAGAACAGAACTGCATATGTAAGAAATGTTTCTCTCTCTAGAAAGATGCATTCTGTAAATTTAACATTGCAGGGTATTAACACAGTTCTGTACAAACTGGTATTTCCACTGCTAAAATGCTGGCGGACCATTAAAGGCAAATTTCCTTGCTTTCAGTCTGCAGTGTAAGGGGAGGAAAGAACTATTCCCTTTTCAGCCCACTGACATAACAGTCTGGATCTCAACAAGAAATCTAACCCTAAACTGTCTCTCCTGTACTTTTCTAATGATTTGCGGTTTCCACTGGGCTTTTCTATATCTTCTGCTTCTTCCTTTCATATCCCATACCACAGCTGACAAAAGGGAGTAAGAATCACCAGGCTGCACCTATGATAGAACGCTGTTTCATGCTGCAAATCAAGCCATGGCGTGAGCTTGCTGCTGTTGCTATGCTCACTATTCACTGAGGGTCACCACACTCTGGAACACCTCCTACCACCTACCATCCAAATCCCCGTGGCAGGAAGACACACTGACCTAACAGACACTCTGCAGATCTCTGCATGCAGACTGCAGTGTGTTACCACCTACCACACTCTCGGTTGTCTGCCTTAGATGAACAAATTACCTCACCAGTGCCCACCATGCAAGAGTTTTGCTCTACATGCTTTCCTGACTTCTAGTTTCACTCACTGTCTGAAACCACCTGCTTGCTTCATCTATGGCAAGTGGAAGAGTATTCTTCTGCACACTGCCTATGTATGGATGCCTGTAAGGACTGTCGTGCTGTGGCTGGAGAACAGTAATGAATAACTGCTGCCTGCAGATCAGGAAAAGAATTAAACTGAGATGATGACTCCGAGGTCATCTCCATCTCCTGTGTCACGAAGGTTTGATGGTTGGACTAGATGACCTTAAAGGTCATTTCCAAACTTAATGATTCTACAACCGTTAAGGTTTAGGATGAGATGTAGAGATTAGCATCTGAGAAGACTACAGTGATTAGAGAATGGTTTATGGGAACTCCAAGATTTCCCTCTCAAGACAGCTGCTCAAAAAT
Source organism: Lagopus leucura (assembly GCF_019238085.1). Lineage (NCBI taxonomy): Eukaryota > Metazoa > Chordata > Aves > Galliformes > Phasianidae > Lagopus > Lagopus leucura. Next base: position 12,398,497 of record NW_024962270.1, on the reverse strand, counting down.
GAATTGCAGAGCAGGCAGCCCAGGCATTTCTGGAGGAATCAAGCTGGTTGATGGCATAAAGAAATCTCCTTAAAAGTAAAAGTTAAAAAAGAAAGCACCAATGGCTTTAGCATGCCACATGGTGCATTCTCCAAACTGCCTTCCAGAGTCCCTGATACTAAGTACAGAACAGCCTTCATTTTAGATGAGAAGGAACAGCAATACAGAAAAGAAGAACTAGAAGGATGTAATGCCAAAATGCCCGAGACTGAATGTTGAATACTGAAATGAATGCTTGACAACGCTTAGGCCTTTCCACAGGGCTGCCTATTGTTCATGGGCTACAAGGGCTTGGGCCAGACAGGATATCCAGAAGCAACGGGACCTGAAGCAGGCACAGGGATGTGAACTTGCCACCCCAGGCTTCCTCATGGCCTGGCACAGCATGATCTCACCTGACAGCAGGCAGCTGCTGCTGGAGCCACATGTTATGCAGCAAAGCAGCACTTAAAAGTTGAAGACAGCCAGGACCCCACATAAAAGCAGCAGCCATTACAAAATGAAAGTACAAATGCACCCGCCTTGACAGATTCATCCCCAGGAATGGGGTCCTGCTGCTTCATTTGCCCTACATACTTTGTACCTTTTTGCAGGCAACACTCCAGCTTGAAAACCTGAGCGGACCTCTCCCTGGCAAGCCCTGTGGAAATCTCCCTCAGGCAGTGTTAGCAGCAGTCAGTCTCCTCTAGTACTCACCATATATCTTATTTTTGCATTTCTCACTTTAACAGCTCTCCATCCCAATGAGAGCACAGAAGCAAGCTATGCAGACAGAAGCTGGCATGTCTACACAGCAGCAAGGCTGGCTATGGTTTTGTAACAGGTTTATATAGCTGTCTATACTGAATGTTAGTATTAAGCTTTGCCTTCTCACATGTTAAGACATCTCCTCAGCTCCACAGGACAAATCCTAGCTCTGATCCAGCCTCTGCCTTGCAGCAGCAGTGCTCACACCCTTCCTGCATGGCTTGGACAGCCTAATGGCAAGGGCAGCCCAGGAGCTGGGGTGCCTTTGTGTTGTTATTCTTCACTGTTTAAGTGCTGATGCTAAGAATTAGCACGAAAAAGTTGTCTGATCTAATTCATCTATCCCCATAGGGTGGCTCATGCATTCCTGCTCTTACACTACACTATCTTATATTTTTATGACAGAATTTCATTTACTTTATGCCAATACAATCCAATTAGTTTATATTGCAGCACTAAGATCAAGACTTGCAGTATTTTGCTTTTTACATGCCATCTTTCCATTCAGCCTTTCAGAACTGTCATCAATAAACATTTTAACCAGTCCAAATGTACCTGCTCCTTGTAAGGCAGTGACAAAATCTAGGTTTTAGGCATAGTCCAACATCCAAGAAAAGTCTGTGGCTTTTCTAAGTTTTTTTTCCACTGTGCTTCTTTCCTTATCACACACATCTTCCACACCTTTTTGACTTTGTTTTGTTTTTCTGCTTGTTTCTGTTAAATCCCAGATCTCTCTTCTTCTTCTGTTCTCCCATACCTCCTGCCACTCTTTGGATTTTCCTCAACTCATCAGGAGGAAATACGTGTGATACAATTTAAGGAGTTGACCTGCTCTGTCCTTAATTTATTTTGTCCCAGTCTTACTGTTCATATTGCTTTTGTTGTTTTCCAGACAGACAATTTCTGGTTGATAAATGCATGGGAGAAGCACGTATCCAAAAAGTACTGCCATTTCATATAGCCCAGTGTTTGGCATGGACTCACAGAAATGTTGGTGGCCTTGCCTGGGAATTAATACCTGCAAGTCCCAGAGATGGTTGGCTGCAGTTTCCTTTGTTCACAAAACCCACTGCTTTACTGACATTGAAGTCCGATACAGTGGTGTGTAAATAGCAGATAACAGCCTGTACATTGTTAGCACACTTTTTGTGGATCCATTATGAAATTCATTTATTCCACTATCCCCTATGATCCCTCTTTTCATTTTATTGTTATATTCTAACCTTCACCTCGACTGCTCCATTGCTTTTCATTCTGCTGAAGAAAGTATATTTATTTCAATACTTGATCTTGAGCATTTTAGCTAACAATACCTATAACATCCCTGCAAATACCTGTTCCTACTCCAGCAGAATTTCTTCTATTGCTTCAGGCAGTGTGATATCATTTCATTTTCCCTTGAAGAAGTGCAAGGTATTTTGGACAGTTTTCTGGGTTATATCAGAAGATGCTGTAGGTGGGCACACTGCTCCTTAGCAGCTGGCCACGTAAGCTCTAGGGAAACACTGCATACACAGTCCCCTCCTTAGCTGCAGATCACATCTGGGATGAATCTCCAATAGTAGCGCTGCCGCCATGGAAAAGCTGTGATTAAAACTGCTTAAATATTTGGTCAATAATAGAGAAATAGGCAAAAGTGCTACACTTTTCAACATTTTCAAAACCAAACTTTCTGGTACTGTTTTTTGAAAATCCTATTTCTCGAGGGAGGTGGGGAGCGGAAGAGGTCTGAATTTTCTACAGAAATAAAAAATAGTAAAAAAAGAGTTATATGACATTTAAAATAAAATAAAAATGTTCATTCAAGGAGAAGCTGTAGTCCTGAACAAAATGAAAAGATACAAATATTCTGAATGGAGGCAAGCAAGTTAAGTATTTCTGCTTTCTTGTTACTAAGAACTTCTCATCCAAGAAAATTCTCCTAATGCCCTGAAAAGAAGCTCTTAACTGTGAACAGTGTGCTCAAAACTCAGCCTGTAAAACATCTTACCTCCCAAGGGAGGAAAATATGCCCTTGCAAGATTTCTTGTTGTTCTTGACACAAGAGTTGATTGATGAACTGTTTTCATCTCTCACTAAAAATCAATGTTATTAGACAGAGGAGCTACATTCTGGTGTTTCACATGCACTAGTTCTCAAACTATATAAGAGGAGGAGCTGCAATTTGACCCTTTCACATTCTGTATCTGACTGATGGCCATTTTACAAAACCACGTTCCCATTCTCCGATTTACAAGATCACTAAACCACAAGAAATACTTTCAAATGATGTTACTGAAAGCAGTAGCCTCCTCATCACACTCACAAAATATTGTACCCACAGAGGCTTCCATGTTCTGTTCCACTTGGGCTTTTTTTTTTTTTATTGTAGACTTTAACTATCAGATAAATACTAAGTAGTTCTTACCTTACAGAGATAAGAAATAATATAACTCAGTCTTTTTCAATCCAGGGCTAGAATATCACACATGTTGTCAGGTTAACGGTGTTCACTGCTCACATACAATTTCATTTACTAGGAAGACCTTACTGAGACAACAACGCTAAATACTTTTACTTCTGCATCATAACATGTAAGTGAATGAATTGATGCACTAATTTCAGTGTTTTTATACACACACACACACACACATATATATATATATATATATATAATGTATACACCCACCTTAAAGATGCGGTGAAACTGCACAAAGCTGTGTTTCAAATACGGATTTCTACTGGCAATGTCAAACTAGCAGCACCAGACTGCAACACACTGGGGCTTTTTTTAGAGAGAAGGTCTATGAGGTTCACTGTTTGCCCCAAAAGGTGTTCCAAATTTTTGCCCTGGGAGCAAAGATGCTGAGGTCACTCCCACACCCATCCAAATTCTAGGGCACATTTTCATTGACTTCAGTGATGCTGAATTGAGCACCTTAACTGAAATGTTACATCTGCTCCAAAAAGCCTTTTCAAAGGAGTTGCTTCACAAATTTGGTAGACTCAAGACTTGTTGTCTGCATCCAAAGGTTTTACTAATCAAACCTTCCTGAGACAGGCTTGAAACAGAAATGAAAATACACTGTATGGAAGAGAAGGTAGAAACAGAAAGTTTTGCGTCATCGGAGACCACAAAGGAATATGAAATTTGGTAACCTAGTAAGAGACATAACGTTTAGGTTCCCATTAAACTAAAAAGAGAAATACAAATCTGTCTTAGATCTGATCAGTCACCCAACAGCATAATACTGTTTTTATTCTTTATGCCAAGTGCAATTAACGTCAAATTGGAACGACCTAGTAAAAAAGCTTAAATAATAAGATACCATTCTCCATAATGGGAAGTCCCACAACACACTCCCCCACATACATACACAAACAAACAGCCAACTAAAAAGCTCTAATAGCAGCCTTTCTATTGGCTTTACACATTATCATCGCTCATTGATTGCTATGATACATGTTTAATTACGAGGACAATGATCTGACCAAAGCAATTTTAGCACCTATAATTGTTCAAGCTTCTAACAATGTTCTCTAGTGTGAAATATTATCAAGTAACTAAGAGCCACCTTCAGGAAACATCATTCCCTGTGCCAGAAGCATTCATTGCCTGCTGAAGCTCTTTCATTGTGTCTCTCCACTTTGAGTGGCAAGTCTTTCAAGATATCTGCTTACAAGAACACTGAGAAATGTGGCTTTCATTCCCACTGTCTCTTGTCGTTTTCACTGGTTCCAATTCAGATTAATATAACTAATATTGGACTCTAGCAGTAAGGTCTGTCTTTGTTGGTTTCTTTACAGAATCTTAATTGTTTTTGTCAGTTACAAATTACGAGTTCAACACAGAATATCTTGAATTTAAGTGGACAGACTTTCCCTGTTTCACATAGATTAAGTCTTCTACCCATAAGGGAACAAAGCCGAGTCTCTTGTCATCAACTTCAATTTAAATTTCTACCCTTATGCGTATCACAGTAGCTATACCCAGAAATTCAGTGAGTTTTACAGTCATTGCTAAGGAGCAGTAGAAATGGCTTCACTGCGTTTTCCTTTTTTCCCCTCCTCTCATACATTTCAGGAGATATATAGAGAGAGATTAAATGCAGGAACATAACAAATGGTCCACACCATTGTCACCAGACAGGGCACTAGTCACAAAGCTTGTATGGTCTCATGCTCCCTTTTTCTGCACTTCTCTGCTTTGTAAGCTGAACATAGAAACTTTACACCCTGCACCTGATGAAATCCCGTATTTCTGGGGATGGTACAAGCATGACAGATAAGAATCAATTTGATTTTTATAAAAAACTCTGGAAAATGAACAAATAACAACAACAAAAAGCAGAAAGCTCTGAGCAGTTTAGGAAGATGAAGTGTCCCTGCAGTCACCCTAGCAGGCAGAGCCATAATCACAAGCACATTGGTAACACCTTACACAGCAGAAGGCTCTTTGCTGCAGCCCCCACAGGAGCCCCATCTCAGCTCTGCCCACCTGCCCAGGAAAACTTCAGCGCTGGAAGCTCTAGTTATTCCCAGAGCAGAAATAACTGACACAGAGAAATGAAGAGACTCGAGGAGAATCCAGTCCTGCATGAAGCGAAAGCAGCAATGAGATGTCACAGCTTAGAAAGCAGAGAGCCATGGTATGGAAATGGGGGAAGGAGAGCAAAGAGAGCTGTGCTTCTTAGCTGCCAGGGCAGAGGGCACAAGGGGAAATTTCAAAAGTCCCTCAGATAATAGGGGAGGATAAAGCTGCACGGCCTGTGTGCAGTGCTTGCAGCCAGCTTAGCCACCAGAATTGGAAGGGAGGTGAGCTGCCAGTTTTAGGTCTTTTTAGACTTAAGTACTTTAGGGCAATAATTCATCTTTCTGCTCCATGCTTTTCTCAGCACAGTGGAGACTACTGTTTTTGTGCCTCTGGACAATGCAAAGAACAGGGCAGCACCTAGCACAAACAAGGTGGCTGAATGCATTGCAGAAAGAGCCCAAACCCCATCGCCAGCGTATTTTTTCCCTTCTCACTCGTTGCCTAATGTTTACCATCCAGGGCATTTGAGGTTTGGGTTTTGCATTGACTTCTCCAGGACTGATGGCAGGCTTGAAGCTAAACACACGTTCAGATGCTCTGGCACAGCAGCGACAATAAGCCCAGCACAGCAGAGGATTAAATCTCAACCACAGCCACTGCTAGGATATTGAACTGCAGACTTTGCATTGCTTTATTGCTAATTTCTGCACATATGTCTGTGATCAGTTGCAGGGCTCTGGCATATGGTGAATGCACCTGCTAAGTTAGCCAGTGCCATGGCCTCCGACAAGAAGGAGCACTTCTGGCAGGATCTGCCAGGGTTAAAAGAAGGGATTACGAAGGCTCTCATGCTGTACTGCTTTACATTCCCCAGACAAACACAGCACATGCCACTGTAATAATCCCAAACAAACAGTCTGAAATGCTTGGAGCATGCTACAAAACAGATTCATCACTTTCTCACTGCTAACCAAATTTAGTATTAAGTATCCATGACTCAAATTGGTAAAATATATTATTGCATTTTTTGGTGCCCGTTTGTGTGAGTTGGGGTGGAATATTAACACGCTGCTTATTCACCCAACTCACATTTTCATCCGTAAAGTTACATATATCGCATAAGAAATTGGCAACCGTATCTGCAAGAGGGAACCATAAACTCCAACTAGTCTTTATTACAGATTTTGTCAATAGCATTCACACTGTTCCTTCAGCAGCAAAATCCCTGAGACATATTCTCCACGTTTCCTGTTCATTCACCCACTATCCAATTAACAGCCTGTTAAGCTGCTCACCTGCAGAGCCGTCTATTCTCAGGCCTCTGAAGCACAGCTCTAATCCCTCCACTACTCATACCTGATTGCTGGACTTACACGGTTGCAGTTCTGGATGCTTTTTCAAGCCCAAACAAATTGCCTCTCCCAGTGTCCTCCAGCATCTTTATAGGGATTATTATTCCCCAGATCCTTTCAGGCCTACCCACGCGCTCCATTTGCTAGACCTGCAGTCAGGCTTTCAAAGCAGCTCTTTGCAGAGATCAGATAGAGCTATTTACCATGTTTATCCTTCTGTGTTTCCACAGACTTGTTTTGGCATCAGCCTCGTCTGCCAGATTGGAAGCAGTGTGACAGCAGCGCTGTGCTGCCCGCATGAGGATGGGAACAGAGCTTTTAGGACAAAGAATCCTGAGCTCAGATCCAAGACTACAAGGCGTGTAATATTCCATCTCCAAACCTGCTCCCCAAAAGGAGGCTCTGGCTTGAAGCCACAGCTACAGAGCAGGGAGATCTTGCAGGAATTCCAATTCTCCTTCAAGTAGCTAAAACATTGAAAATGAACTTCAAATCGTATGCACTGAGACACCTTCTAAAGATTCGAATGTCATTAAATCCAAACCTCACAAGCTCATCTTTATTTTGGACTTGAATCTGAATTTGCGTGTGCTAGGCATCTATATTATTCTATACCATGTCATACGCAACACTATTCTTCAATCACAAGAAAAAAAGAATATTTTCAATTTATTCACCTCTGTTAATTTTTCTGTGGATACTGAATGTGTGGGTAGCATCTCTGAGGTAATTAGCACAGTCTCCATTTTCCTTAGCACTATTTCCATAACCCTCTGTCCTCTCCAGGGATTCTTTTTACAAGATTATTTTTTCACTCCTCAAATTTAAATTACTCCCTGCGCTTACACCTGAATATATGGAATATATAATTCTCATGACGTGTTTCAAACTCAGTCCTTGGAGGCTTCCCTGTCCTAGTGCTGCTAGCAGTCTTTGTCTATGGCAGACTGGAAGACTCTCCAGAGCATATTACCATCAACATCTGCCAGAGATACTGTGCAATATTAGTCAAGGTGTCTTTAATAATGCAAGAAAGGCCAGCAGCCCACAGAATATCAAGACAGATATCAAAGAATTACGAACCTCTTTCTCAATGCAGATTTCATAGGTATTCTTCACTGTTTTCCCCCTCCATTTTATATTAGCAAAAGTTGGTGGTTTCTGTTTCATATTCAGCATATGTCAGAAAAAAAAATATTTTATATACCACCATTTATACATTAATGTACACAAATTAGTGTAAGGATCAGGTATGTAACACCTTGTCTACGTGAAACATAGTTGATTTCTAATAATTCAATTAGAAATTGCATTATAGCTGCAGGTAAGGAAGCTGGAAGCCAAAGGCCACTGAACACAAGCTGACAAGTTCCCTATTTTGTTTTTATCAAGCCACTAAAGTTAACACTGCTTCACTACCAGCAAGCTTTTCCTGGAACGAGTCAGGATGCGATCACATAACAGGCCCCTGACCTTTTGGCTACATAGTGCTTTTGCAAATCAATAGCACAGAAATTAATGTGTTTATCATATCAGAGCATTTTTAAAATTTCATACATACTGTCATTAATTACCTCAAATGCCCATGATACTATGTTTGGAAGCGCTGGTCCACTGCTTTCAAAATTCTGCACAGGAACAAGTTGAATCAGGCAGTCTGAAAAATCAAACCAACTAATTCTTCTATTCTCCCCAGGTCATTAATCTTCATGGGACAAAGTACCACCGGCAGCTCAGTGGTGTGGCACTGATGGACTGGGGAGACAACAAAACCACTCAGCCATAACTGAGAGGAGTATTTGCCTTGTATCCTCTGCAACCTCCTCCCTGAAATTTCTGTCCATTTCCTCAGTCAGTTTGGTGCAAATGATTATAATCTATGGTTTTTCATTGGCCTTCTGTCAGAGCCATCCATCCACGCTCACACCAACCACTCCCTGCGGACACCCACACACCCGCTTTGATTTTCCTTTTCTCAGGGAGATGAGCGTTCTTGCATTGCAGCCTTCAAATTTGTTGAGTCAAAAGCATGAACCCTGAGACAGCTTCCTCTGCAACCTCTTTTTCTCCAGTTTCCATAAGGCCCTGCAGCCTCAATGTCAATGTTTGTTTTTTCACTGTAGAGAGGTATTGACATAGTTGTGCAGGAGTCTGACAGTACAATTTTAATACCGAAACTGAAGGCTGTTTGCCATGGTAGGGAGCATTACATACCTCAAAATCACAGGCTGCCATAACAACAGAGGGAGCAACACATAATATCAGCGTTAAAAAAATTCTGCATGAGAGAGAGGAAGAAATAAAAAAGCAACCTTCAAGCTTTTTCCCCTAGTAAACTACTGTCTACTCAAACAGCAGACTTGTACAGCACATTTTGCACCTATTCTCATGATTACCTATTTTAAACACGCTAAAAAGATATCCACAGACGTATCCAAATAGGTGATCTATTCAGTAAGGCCTTCACTTGAAAGGCTGGCTACCTGTTCCACCCCACTGAAACCAAGGCAGGTGCTGCACCGCACTCATCGCTGCACTGAAGAGCTAATTCCAGATGCAGGCAGTCCTGTCTACCCTTCGGCTTCAAATAGGTTTTGTTTCATTCCCTACCAAAAGGGAACATAGAAATATTTGCCCGTGCATCTGTGTGCGTCCTCTGGGAGGGGATGTTTGCCTGTTTATTAAAAGGGGTAAAATTTCATCAGTGTATTACTGAAGTCAAAGGAATTTTGCAAGTTTTAACTGTATTCACTTTCTACTGTACACTATTCTACTCCATGCTGGAACAGCAGAACAATTCCAACAATAATTACGTTAGAAACAATCCTGTCATGGTGTTACAGGCACAAATGTCAATATTAAATTCAGAGGCTGTTAGCTGAATTCAGTTGTGAGGGTATTTTTTTGCTCCCATCACAAACACGACAGTGACACAGAAAGCTGAGACCAACCTGATAGAAGCACACAAAAAATCAATTAGAAAAACAGTACTAAAAAGTCTGTTTCATTTTCCCAGCCAAAAATTATGCTCTTTTGTGCGTGGTGTGCAATGCATGCGATTTACCTTCAGGTCACATTTGCTTTTGTCTGAAAGCTTAAGGGGAAAAACACACAAGTGTTTTTCTTTAACCCGCAGCAGTACAGTCAAAGGCACTGATGAGGTCACAACAGTACATAATAAACATTCAGTAAAGAAAACGGTGCCATATGTTGCTTTTCCTCTGCTCTGCTTAGTCCTCTGGAAAATGATCAACAGTAGTTGCAGTTAAACCGCATCATGTTTTTCTGGTATCAAATGGGGTTAAAAAGTCATGTAAACAGATACACATGAACTAAACAGAAACAGCTGGAAAGCTCCCAGAAGGGACCTCTAACAACCTCCAAGCTGGACGGACCATGGTAGATCAAGGGATCGCTATTAAGATTAAAGGCTTACACCAGACCCGCTGTGAAATTCAATCTGCTGAATTTAAAATGTTGATGGAACAAAATGGAAAGTACTAAATGGTCCTATTTATTAATTCCTAAAAAGAAAGGTGACGAGAGAGAGGCTATGTTTCCTGTGCTCCCAGCATGCACGGTGCTATTTGCTGAGACAAACAGCTCTGTAGGTGCCTTCTATGAAAATCAAACATTTCAAGCAAACTCTTGTATTGATTTTCTAGGGGAGGGGAAAAAAATTACCTGCATCATTAGCACTTCTGCGAGGTTCTTTTTTAATGGTTTTGGACCAAATTCTTCTTAGAGAAAACTTCAGCAGTGATTTGGAATTAATTATATCTGTACTCCAAAGAGCAAGCTCTCTTTTTTTTTTCCCCTCCTTGTTAGTTTGACCTATGCTATTCCAATTGCATTTAATGGGATTATACTGCTGTGCCTAACAAATAACTAATATGACAGCTGTCTGAGCCTGCAGGTGCTATTGGTGTTTTACCATCCTCATGGGATAACTATCCCTGAACTGTGTTTCTTACCTAAGTTGGAGGAATGCCCTACAATTCCCCCACAAAAGCCCGGCTCTGGTTGCTCCTGCAGGGATACGTTAGCACTGTGTTTGTGCTGCCGCCGACTTCCCCACACAGGTTGTCACCCTCCATAAGTAACTCAACTTCAAATCTCAGATCCATTACCAGCCAAAGAGTCCAAATGTTTAAATCTCAAAAATCTCTCGAACATTCTGCAGTTCCCTCCGTTTGAAATTCAATGTCTTCAAAGAAGTGACAGCATGACAGTAATTAGTTACATGTGCTGGGAGATTTACACTTGTTGAGAGATTTGAGAGAGCTTCCTCCAAAGACAGCGTAGAATTTATATATATTTGGAATAATATTTAGACTTCTGTCATAGATTTACCATCTGCATTTGTTGGCACATGTGCTCCCCAGGCAAAGACCTCTGCTGGCAATGTAAATTAGGTCACAGCATCATTGCTCCTCTGGGATTGCTGGGAAACCTTCAACCCTATGGAAGAACAAGAGCAGGCTGCAGCTGGGAAGGGAAACCCCATCACCTGGGGTTGGATTTTCACATGATGGTGGTATCCTTATAGCCAGCATGGAGCCAGCACAGAGCTGCACCACATGGCCCTGTGTCCTGCACTGTGAATCAGACCTTTAGCCACAGGGCAAATAGAGGAGTTGGCTTAAAGCATGAAAAAATATTTTCCGTTTCAAAACACACTGTTGAAACACTAAAAAAAATGCATTTGAGAAGATTATTAGAAACTGTAACAAGCCACTTGCTTTGTGCTTCAGCCAGTTCCCACACTGAGGTCTATTGACAACATTTTGGAAGCCAATCAAAACAGATCTACACGCCTAAAAGCTTAAGCCAGAGAGGTTACGTTCTCATCTGGCACATGGCATCGTAATTCAGCTGGCTCTAAAACTGCCACTTCAACAGGTCCCTGAGAACAGGCTGCTACCTGAGTGCCAAAAGCCAGGAGCTCAAGGAGCATCTGCCAGAGCCCTGCACCAGTACAGCCATGGGAGCTATTTAGAAGCAGGTCAGGGGGGTTCAAGCTTTTGGCAAAGGCACAAGTTTGATAAAAGACATGGCAGGGAAAGTGAAACTTTAGTCAGCTGTAAAAAACAAGATTATCTTTAGTTCTGCTTCTTTTAAAAATGCATCAATTTTTGCATTGCTGCTCCAGAGTTTTTCAATCTTACTTTAATCTCACAGCGTTTGTAAGCAAGGCACATACTTAGAAAACTTGGAAGAAGCCCATTCACCAGGTGGGTTTCCCCAAAGAGATCCCTCAATTCCAACTATCTGGCAACATTCTTGGAAGCCAACCCAATACAAAGGGACCACACAGCACCTCTGTGAGTTGATTTCTGAGAATTACGCTTTCAGCCAGAACCGTACATCTTTACTCTTAATATACAGCCGCATTAAGTTTTCATAAAAGATCTGCATTATTAAAGTCCCTGTTCTCTCCTGACGAATTGAGGTATAGGCATCTCAGGTGATGTTATAGTGCCCATTCAACAGAACTTGCAATAGAGATGCTATTTTTAAAAAGAGCACTTAGCAGTGGGGCAGGTGACCTGTTTTTGCAGGACAAAGCCCACTCTCATCAACAGGAGAGAGAAAGCACTTTGCTACGGGGGGAAGGGGCGTCTGTTAAACTGCGTGCTCATCTGCCTGTCCGTCACATCTTGCTTGCAAAGCGTTTCTCAGAAAAGAAGAATAAAGCCCAGGGAGGGTGGTTCAGTGAGCATCTCAGGGCTGGCATCCTCTTTTATAATTACCCTATTGTAGCATGTGGAAAGAAAAAGATAAGAAAACCAGCGTAGAAAAATATTCAGTCCCCGTTGTTCGGGCTTACTCCCTCCCACAAAACATCAATCTGCCATTATCCTCCTGCCAGGTAAATGGGTGAGGTGGCTAAAAGCAACCTGCCAAAGAAATTTTTAACTCAGGAGCACATCATCACAACAGAGACAAGATTTTCCCCGATGACTGCAAGTTACTTCAAGACAGGTGGCTCTTGGTGGCACACAAAGAGCACTACACTCTGCCCTGCGTGCAGGAGAGACTCTCACTCTGCATGATAAGGAGACTTCCAGGTTTGGAAGCAGCTAACAAAGTAGCTCTGGAGGAGGCCCATTGTGCTCGCGTTCATTAGGGAGCCTGATTTACAGATGAAGTGAAACCAAATGGCAACATCGCTGCCTTAGCCTGAAGCCCTCTTGGAAGTCCTGAGCATTAAGGGAAAGCTCTGGAATTATAAGCATCAAGAAGTGAGAGTTCAGAAAGAGAAATTTAATTTTAGACGTCAGCGCTGAGATGGAAATTAGGCTGAGGGTATAGGAATGGGTTCACAGATGACATGAAATAAAATGGGAAGTCTATGGAAGGCAGTGAGGAGAGGTAAGATCGCAGCAGCATCGCCCTGTGCTCAGCAGGTGCTGGCTGGAGGCTCTCAGTCCCACCCGGGGGTTACAAGGTTAGCACCTGTAAGGCTGTAACTCAGCTGAAAGAAAAATCTCTGGGCAGTCTCAGATTGGGTGTAACCCTCCAACCCTGCCCTCCTCATTGGATATGGAGTCCTCAGTACAGGAGGGCCACAAAAATGACACGAGGGATGGAACACCTCCCTACGAGGACAGGCTGAGAGCTGGGCTGTGCATCATGGAGAAGGGAAGGCTCCAGGAAGACCTGAGAGCAGCCTGTCACTAACTAGAGAGGCTGTAAGAAAGAGGGAACAGACTCTTGTGCAAGGTCTGTTGTGATAAGACAGAGAGAAATGGTTTCAAACTAAAAGGGGAGAGATTTAGACAGGATATAAGGAATTTTTTTTATAGTGAGAGAGGTGAGGCACTGGCACTGGTTGTCCAGAGAGGTGGTGGTGCCCCATCCCTGGAGACACTCAAGGTCAGGCTGGACCGAGCTCTGACCTCCTCATGGAGCTGTAGGTGTCCCTGTTCATCGCAGGGGGGTTGGACCAGATGGCCTTTAAAGGTCCCTTCCAACTCAAACGATTCCATGATTCCACTCACAAACAACTGTCATGGGTAGGAAACTATGTAAGTACAAAGGAATCATAAGGGATTCTGATTAATAAAAGCAGGTTTTTGTTACCCTTCCTTTTCTGGAAACAGCTTAACTGAAGGTTTATTGTAATGTCATAACACTTCTGTTCCACTTGAGGACAGAAGGCACAACAAAGAGCCTTCCCCTTGCAGAGCACTGGGAAAGCAGGAGGCCTGAGGAGAAAGAAAAATGCCTCCAGAAATAAAGAACGGGGACTGTCTGTAAGAGCTGTGAAGCACAGAAGCTTGGCTCAGTGACATCAGAGAGTATTTCTGCTATCAGAATGGGAAGTTATTACAGTCTGCAATCAGAAAAAAAGATGAAAGCTATACCAATGAAGTGAAGTGCCAAACTCACACTTGAGAAACTGTAGAACTAAGTGCCTATTAAAAAGCCAGAAATCAGACAAAGAAACATGCAAGGGACAAGGTTAAATATCATCAAAGAGAAGGATTGAAAGAAGGTCAATAACTGCTCGGACAGGAAAGGAAGATGAATAGAAAATTGTTCTGGACCACCTGAAACCTCTGCTTGGCAGAAAGGTATTGATGGGATTTGAAGTGACCAAGAAAAATGTGAAAGATGTGTCCTCTTTTCTCTCACAAAGTGAACTAAAAAAAGACAGAGAGAGAAAGAAAAGCCAAAGTCAAGGAAACCTCCTTGCAAGTTTCAGGGGATTACTTAGGAAAAAGGACAGGCTTCAGACTGGATGCTATAAAACAGGGACTTTTCAGAAAAGTGCTTTGCATATTTACATAATAAAAATTGGTGTATAATTACTGGATAAGCAACATACGCTTCCTTGTATTTTAACCATATAGGAACTAGTTTCTACTTTTACATTGACAGAACACATTGCAGACCCCTTGAAAAATCACCAGTAATTTATCCTGCTTGCCCAGACAAGCCTCAGAACTGCAGGCTTCATGAATGCTGCAATCATCTCATCAAGAAAACAAAAGCATAGACCACACTTTAAAACTGCTTATGAAAATCAAGGAGGAAAAAAGCTCCTTGGTAAGAGAGGAAATGGCTCTGGAGGATCTAGGAGAAGCCTTGCTTATGGCACAGGCTCCTCATGGGAACTTCAGTCCCGTTAGCTCCCCACGCTTCATTTCTTTACCCCATAGCAGAGGTAATAAGGTCAATGCTTTTCCTGCTTTGGTGTAAAGAACGTGGAGTTGTGATTATGTGGCAACACAGCTGAATGCAGCATTTACTGTAATGAGTCTCTGATGTAGTTTCTCACTCCTTTGTGTTTTCAGTTCCTTTTCCAAAATGAGCAAATGCCCTTCCAACAAATGATTTTGTCCATAATTGTACGAGAGGCTTTCCAGAAACAGGGGATGGGTAAGTAGAAATGTCTGGAAAGGAAAGCAACATTACTTGCTGCTATAGGGAGCATGAGTGAGAGAGGGTCAGAGAGGGCTAGGGGCAGCTGAAGAAGCCCTGAGCAGAGTCCCCACATAGAGGCATGGGGCAGAGCCTCTTGCAGCACGGAGGGGTATACTGGCCACACCAAGCTCAGCAAATCTTTTGGGCCTGCCAGGGGCTGCGAGGGTGATAAATCCTTCTCTGCCCTCCCTTTTAGGTCCTGGCACTTCTTCCTTCTGCATTCCAACTCGCTAACTGAGAAATGCATTCAGTAAATGCAGGCAGAACATGGTCAAACCCTGACAACCATCATGAATGCTCAGCCCAAGTCTGCATTCTCTTGGAAGAGCCACATAACTGATAAAGAGAAAGAATATACCAGGTTATTTCCTCATGTGTTGGTGTGTCAAACCAGAACCAAGCTGCAGGGCAGAGATGGGGCAGTCCTGGCCCCCTCTGCTGTTTGTGGGCACCAACAGATCCTGTAATTTCTCCATACAGCATTTCAAACTCTGTATATTGAAATAAGAAACTTACATAACATCAAGGACAGCAGAATTCAGCTGTCATGGTGACAGAAGCTTGAGAGGCTAGATGAGCACCTGATGCATGCAAACAGATCAAGCTAAGCAGGAGCCAGGAGGAGACATCATGGCCACAACCTTGAGCAAAGCAAGCCACCTCTCCCTGCCTCCCAGGGTAAGAAGCCTTAAGCAGGGTTTGGGCCAAGTGTTAGGGAAAGACTTGGTTGTAAGACCTGCCTCAGAAAGGCTCCATTTCCACTGGGTTTCCATTCATATCCAGCAGTGCTCATCGGTTTTAGGTAAGCTACAACACATGAAAAGGCCTTTTTTTTGTTTTGTTTTGTTTTTTCACCAAACTTGATCTCCATTGCAGGAGTAATTGTAATGAATTCCCAATCAGGATAAATACAGCCTGTGGGATGAATTTAAGAAGGTGAAATTAGAGGTTGGTAACGGAGACAACAACTGCTGGGAAGCACTGCAAGAAAATGATGGATGAGACCAAGGCAACAAATGGATAGATTGTCAAACACACAAACCGACAGCACAAGGGGAAATTGATGGCAGCTGTTCCAGCCCGAGCCCGGACCTACCACACTGCCTTAAAGCATCATTAACTTTAGTATAAAAGCTAGTGCTACAGAGACTTTATTAGGCAGAATCACAGGTGTTTAAGAACCTGGTGAAGTATTTTTCTTGACACAAGCATTCCTGCTGCACAACCAGACTCTGAGGGCCTCGTGGGTACCCTGGAGTGACCCAGCATGTTTGACATGCTTAAGGTTTCTGGGGCACTCCAGTAAAAGGCCTTCCTGGCCAAAAATAAACCCTGTGTCTAGTCAGGCAAAAATAAAGTCCATTTACAGAGGTGAAGAGGCTAACAAAGTGCCCATATTGGAAGCTGTGCCTTGTAGAAAGTGCAATAAGTGGGCAGGAGAAGCGGTACAACGTACGTCTGCCAACAGAGATCCGAGCAGTTCGCTGCTGACATCCCTAACATCTCATCACCTACCTGGTGGGGCCTGTGGGTGGAGGGGTGTTGCCACAAAAGTTCACACCAGGTCACACTGGCACGCACGCACCCCAGTGCACAAGACGGCAGGCAGGCTGCCTCCGCGCACACTCAGGAGCTCTTCCTTTAGCATCCATTCAACTCAGTTTTAGTTGAAAACTAAAGTTGATTGGTGCTGAGAAAATTAAAACGAGCTGAATCAGTAAAGAGAGCAAAACTTTCCATTGATGTGAGCTGCACAGAAAATCTTGAGAAGAAACAAAGTCCTGCTCGCCTTGTCAGTAATTCCTTTGGCTACTTTTGATAATATCCTAGAAGCTGTTAAAGGACATTCAACAAAAAGGTCACTTGAAAGTGTTTGCAAAGATTAAGGAAGATTAGGATGCGTTTACTTGCAGTACCTGTCGCATGCTCTATTCACCGTCATGGAGGAAGAAAATAGCAGAATTAATCCTCAGTGAGGGAATTAGGATGATATTGTGCTGGGTCACGTTCCTGGATCATAAGATTTCCACCAGTCAATCCTGAGTTATTGTAGTACAAATACTTAACCTAATTTGATAGCTAGTCTAGTAAAAAAAAATTACAATAGGAAATTGGATTCTTGGTGCTTCGGCATAATCTTTCCATATAAAAACAAGAGGCATTAAGCTTGACACCAGCGATGTCCATCCCTTTTTAATGCAGGCTATATCACAAAGCAGGCCTCCACCACTCTGTTGCTGTCAGCCCTCCTCATAAGCAGATTTTTGCAGTTAGCATGAATTACTGCAGTGTGAGGATGCCCAGGCTTGGTTAGATGGAGATCTGCTTGCCTGTGTCATCAAGGTGAAGCAAGACAAGGGTTAAGATGCCCCAGTACAGAAAAGCCCTTTACTGAAGTTCTTTCCTTTAAACACCTTGTTCCCTGCAGAACAGTAAGCCTCAGTCACATGCTTTTCTGCAAATTTCATCCTGAAATACATGTTTTCCCATAACTACTATCCACACATTCACTTGAGACAGCTTGTGCAAATGACATAGCTGTAACAGTTACACAGTTCAAGTAGAATATGGAAACACATGGAGCTTAAAGACAGAGTTTGACTTTTTGCTTTCAAGGCCTTGTCAGCACCACATACAGGACTCTCTAAGTCATTCGTGTAGGTAAGGGCATCCATATCCACATGTTGTTCATGGGAATGTAACTCCACTGTTACACTATTTCCAACTTCCACCAAAGAGTTCTTAAAAGCAATACTTGTGCTCTAGTAAGGTCACCTGAAAAGAAGTATTTCCAAAGCACTTCTTTGGAGCATGGGAAACAGACAAAGCCTCCAAGTCCTGTTACCATAGCAGATGCTGCAGATCAATGCCAGTCCTCTCTCTCCTCCAGCAAAGGCATGAGGAGTCTGGCACACTTAATGGGGTGCTTAAAACAAAAACAGAGGCATTAAACTCAAGGAATAGCATGTGTGAAGGGTGTGCAGTGAGGCAGGGTGATGTCTACTTCTAGAGAGGAACCGGCAGAAAGAAATCTAATCTTTTTCACACCTTGAAGTATGTTTTCTCCTGGTTCCCCTCCCTCGCACTAAGCCCTTCCTGAAGTGGCTGCTCACACAGCACAGAAATGCCATTTGGCCTCTTAGAAACAAAAGGACAAGCTAATAAATGTAAAGCTAACAACATAATCCCAAGTGGACACACTCCAAGCATATTCTTCTCAGCCAGTCTGTAAACCAGCCTAGGCTGGAGACAAGAGCATCTTGGAGAAATAAAGTGCTCCAGTCTCTGCTGAGATCTGAGAAGCAACAAACTCTTCCACCACCTCTCGCCAGGCAGCAGCAGAACAGCAGAAGCTGTCGAGGATGTTTGCTGTAGGCAGGCACTCATCTGGCCTGTTTTATGGTGCTCACCATTTCTGTAGAAAATACTCCTCGTCTCTATAAATCCTTTCAAGATAGTTCAATAAACAATGTCAGGAGTTGCAGGAGCTCCCAGACAACTTGCTAGCAAGAGATGAGCAATCATAAATTTTAAAACTGAGGAAAAAGCATTTCTTAAACAGAAGCGATGCAAAAATGCAAAACAGTAAAATCTAATATGAAGAACAAAAAGCTTAAGCAGCAGTCATCCCAAGTAGTCTGTGACTTGTGCAAAGCCAGTGCTTTTATTACATCCAACTTAGGCTTCTTTCCAATATATTTTTTTTAATATTCGCAATGCAATGGGGAGCAAAGTGTCACTGAGCAAGGCACTGTACAAACAGGAGAATAAACAGCATTTGCCCCAGGGAGTTTAGGTTGTGTTTAGAGAAGACAGATGGCAAATACAGGAACAGAGGTTCAAAGGCAGCTGATGGCTGATGGAGCAGCTCTGCACTCAGTAGTCAAACCTCTTGAGTATTAGCCCAGTGACCAGCACTTTGGGTCTCGTTGCTTCCTCTAGCCATAATGCTGCTTGCAGAGTGAAATTCAAATGCCTATAGGACTGCACTGCAATGTATCTTGCTTTGCATAAATCTATAGAGTTTCATCCATTCTGAAAATTCATCAAATCCACCCTAATATTCCTGCTCTAAGGAAAACATGTGGATGTAGAATGCACGCATGCCTAAACTCTTTCCAGCAGCTGACAACAAAACCAACCAAATTCAAGCCTGGAGAAAACATACCCTACTTAGGAACACTCGAATTAGTCACACTCATTTAACTCTCCACATTCCTGCTGTACAAAGCACTTGTGTTTATGGTTCAGACTGCAAACTCTTCACTTTTTCAAGACACTCACAAAAGAAATCTGATTGCATTTAATGGGGTTGTTTGCAACAGTAAGAAATCAATGGCACACATGGTTCACCTATTCCTTTTGGTAGGGCTTTTTTCTGTCATCTGTGTTTCTTTTGGTCACTAGCCTGACCAAGATTTCTCCTTGGAGAAGAATGCCATCCAATCCAATGCAATAGATTCACTAGAGAAATGTGGCCCATTCAGCCCATAGCTCCAACCTAGCACTGCACACAGCGCCCTGCTTTTAGGGTCTCTGCTCTCTGCCTCAGGGTCCAGATTGTTTGAAGACTGTGAAAGAGTTAAATGTCAATTTTAGAACTGAGTGTCCTTCCCACCAGAGAATTATATTTCAGTATACCATTATGGTGAATTTTACTAATGCTTGCCTATGGGGATATCTGGGTAATGGCACCATCTGACTCTTATCATAATTTGATTCAAACTCATATTGCTTTTGCATTTTATTTCTCTTTGCCATTCTGGCTTGTAACAAGCAACAGCAGGCTGAAATTTTACCTAAATGAGAGCATTTTTGCTCAGCAAAAGAACATTACTCTGTGCCATTTGCTTAATAGTTCACATTACTGTGTAGGGAGCGCTGCATCCTTAGGCCAAGTTCCTGGCACCCAGCTTGTGAAAAGTTTCAAGGCAGCATAACTGTAGCTTCTGCATGGCAGAATCTTCATTGTCTGGGCAAAATGATGGTTTCTGAGCTAGACCCGAAGTCAAGAAAAATGAAGAAGTTAGGTGAATGAAGTCTAGCCATACTCTTGCCACAACGCATTCACATTTACTAATGAAAACAGCCTCTCTTAATACTCATTCCCTATCACTGGTATCACAGGAATTTAAGAGATGGATTTTGCCATATTGTGTTGATGAATGACAGAGCATAGAAAAGGACTGATATGAGAAAGGACTGCACAAAACCAGTGTTTCAATGCACAATCGGATGCACACCTGTAGCCAAAAGTGGAAGGGATTCTTTCTGAACTCCTGACCTCCTTCCTCCCAGTGGCTGATCATATTTTTTCCCCAAAAAGGCTCAAAGGACACATTTAACAGAGTTTGATAAATATCCAGAATAACATGAGAAAGACATTAGTTATTGCCAGCCTGTGATTAGGGTTGATATTGATCTAGAAAGCCAGATATTATTATTTTTAGCCTGCTATAAAGTACTTCAGTGGCTTGTATTGAAATTATTTCAGAAACTGTTTTTATTAATACACATCTGTCTCCTTCTAAGCAGGTGATAGAAGTTTGATCTCCAGCTTGAAAACCTCGAGACCCTTAGTTGCTAGGAAACCACCAAATCTAATTCCTGTGGCTCTTATAACACAAAAATATAATTATATAGTGATTCTCTCAGAGAAACTCACGCTTTGTATTTTTCAGCACCCCCTTTGTTGGTGATTTGAAGCTTTCTTTTTATTCATTTAGCTTACAGAAAAGGCACATCAGTTATACAGATATTGGTAAATATGTTAACAGAAGGAGATATGACGTTCTTTCATCAGAATTTTGCATTTATCTAATTGCAGGAATGAAAAACTACTATGTAGCATGTTACAAGGTCTTGAAATTTACTTCTAATACAGATTTGCAGATTTACCTTTAATATTTCATTACCATGATTGTTGATCGTTTCTGGTTCAGATGATGTCTTTGCAGACAATCAATCTAGTGTCTTTATGAGAAACATTATTCATAAACGTATGTAAAAGGTCCCTGCTTTCATTACAGCACAACCAGTTAACCATCTATCTATGTATGCCCATCTGACCTTTCAATTACTGGCTTATCTGTATGATGCATTGCAGTGGAATTATTAATTCTACCCCCTTAGATTTTTATTCTTTGGCCCAGCAGGTCTACTAGGAAGAGTAACACATATGCCATTAATAACAATTATCAGTGACATGACAGAACCTGAATGAGATTTCATTCAGACAGGTGATATTCTGTTTATAAACTTAAACAAATAAAAATACATTATATTCTGGGAGTGTCATTCTTAACTGTATCGAATAAATGTTGCTATGAATGAAGCAGTGGTACCTTAGGAAATGGTGGACTTTTATTCTGCCCTTTCAGGATCATGATGCGTTTGCCTGGATCACACAATCTGAACTGCTTTTGCAAATACTTTGAGCAAGATAAGAGCTCAGTGCTGGAAGATAAGTGTTGGAACAAATCCAGCATGCATAGGAATGAGATTGGAAAGAAAAAAAGAACCCTATAAATTTACATTTTCCTACTTCTCCAATTCTTGACCTACCAATTGAGAATCACACTTTTTAACATGTAACTTTAACGAATATACCCTAACGGTGTTGCACAAATATCTCAAATACAGATAAACTCCATTTTCTCTCATGAAACTACTTCTCTTAAAGGATAATTATTCAAACCCTTTGCCCACAAAAGCATTCCTAACAGACAGATCTTACTGCAATGGTGTAACTATGCCCTAAAAATTCACTGTGTACTTTTAAACACAGAACCTCCATCACAACAAAACATAGCTGCTCTCTGCAGTAACAGCATTACTCCATACCCTGCAGTTTCTAAGCACCATCAGAAGTTCTAGAAGCAGAGCAGAGCTCTCATGGAATGGGGATGGCAAAGACTTGGATGCTATACCTTGAGAGGAGCATGCCAAAGGATGAAAGGAATATAAAGCAGATATGAAATTAGAGGCTTGGAATCCACCTCAGAAGAGAACAGAAAGCTGAGTGCTTTCTTCTCCTTTAAGACTCAGCCAGAAGCACAAGAGGTGCCTCCAGCATAGCACATCCCCCTGCTACAGATGTGAAAAGCACAGGGAGCTCTAATAGTATTTTGATTTTCCATTCCAGCACTAATATCTGAGAAAATAATAAGATAATCAGTTTCTTCTCCAAAATACAATGTGAAAATTACAGTTTGTATTCATTCTCCTTTTGTTTCACTTATACCATCACCTCTATGGCTCTGTCATTCTCACTCAGGCACCCTGCAATAAGCCACCCTTGATCCTCTACTTTGTTTTTGTTATTTCCCAAAGTATTTCATTAAAATAAGTTAAAGAATGCAGTTTGGAAGGATACACATTTCTAAAGCAGCTGGAATGATCTAAATTAAAAATGCAACAAAACACATGTGGAGCTGTAGGTACAGCAAGAAAGAGATGAAAAGAGAAAGACAAGAAGCCACCATCCTTCTTACAGGAATGTGGAGAGGACAGCCTACAAGGAAATTACTGGCAGGTGGCTGAAGCAAGTGCAGCTTATTAGACTGCAGTATGAATACAGGACAGGAAAATGATTTACATGTAGACTTCAGGAAAGAAAGGAAATTTGAAGAGTTGTACTCATACTTTTTCTTGAATCTTCTCATTTTCTAAATAAAGATGCTGAAAATAATTATTTAATTGCTCTATTAGTATAGCTTTTGTATCAGCATGAACAGGAAAAGCATCATCAATTTCTCTTCCTTTTCCTCTGCAAAACTCGCAGGGCAGAACAAAATTTTAACTACAATATCACTGCTTATATCCGTACTTCTTTATGTCTGAGGCGCAGGAACAGGCCTTTAGGAATGAACAGTTCCAGGGAACAGGAGCAGCAATAAACCTGACTCTAATTACCTACACAGTTTCTCTTTAAACAAAACTCGGAACAGGCTGCCCAGGGAAGCGTTCAAGAAAAAGGCCAATGTAACACTGAGGGACATGGGTTAGCAGACATGTGGAGTTGGGTTCGTCGTAGGACTAGAGGATCTCAGTGGACATTTCCCAACTTAAGACTTCTATCATTCTATTCATTCAGGCTCTGAAACCAAATTTAAGCTCTGAACATAAAGGAAAAGCCCTGCAGTTGCCTCCACAGTTGTGTTGTACACTCTCCTTCTCCCCATCAATCCAGAGGCACCACTTGGAAGCAAAAGCAGAAGAGGAATGCAGCTTAAAACAACCCCTGCTTTTACATTAAGGCATTGTAAAGCAACAGTGAGGGCATCCATGGCATCCCAATGCACATGGGGACTCAACACAGAAGTTGTCCTGTTTCCAAAGGGCTCAAATTCTTACCAAAAAGGAAAGTGCAGCTTAAACCACCAATCCAACAGGAAGGAGCAGCAGCTGGATCTGCAGTGCTTGCCAGCAGAACAGGCGGAGGACCAAGCTGACATAACTACCCTCACTGCAAGTCACTTGTGCACACCAACTTCAGCTGAGGACACATCTCCAATGCAAAAAAAAAGAATACTGTACTGTAAGCCTAAAGACAATACACCTGGTACTCTCACATAAATTAATCAGCATTGTTCCTTACAGATAATTACTTATTTTGGCATTGCACCTTTTGAGAGGGGACAGTGGAAGGGATGAGTAAAGTAAGTAGGAGAGTAAGAAGTTTAAAACACAATTGATTCTCCTTCCCAAGCAATAGCTCTTCTAGCATTGTTTGAGGACACAGAGGACAAGAGAATTAATTTGGAAGATCTCTCGTCTATGTGATACATGAACAAAAAGGCCCATATGTACCTTAAGGAGGAATATAGGAATTTATCTCTTTTATGAGTACAAGTAATCTTTTTTCCCTCACCCAGTATTTTATTTTGTGCCAGACCTTCTTTTATTCACACACCAGTGTTTTACATAAATTATGCAAAATACAGAAAAGTAGCCTAAGCTATAGGTTTATTTTAACAGGAAACCTATATTTCTCCTCACAGAGAATCACCGTTAGAGATTCAATACTGTAAAATACACAGATGATAATGTGTACGTAAAACAGAACACTTGATCCAGTATTTTATAACACTGTCAATAACGCCAAATAACTAATCTTCCCTCCATAAACATATCTTTTATAAGAGCATTTCCTTTTACAATTTCTAGCATAGAAATCATAAGAAAGGAACACACAAGATTAGATGAGAGCAACTTGACCTAACATTGAAAAACAGATTACTACTCTCCTGTATTATAGAGGTTATAAAATCAGTGATTTCTATGTGGAAAACAGCTCACAAATTTTAGTAACGATTTCTTGCAGTAAAAATTGGGAAGACAATAAGATGTTCCCTTTGGTCTGAAATCATGCAGCAAAGTCAGATTATTTGCTCTAAAAATGCAAAGATGATTTACAAATTATCTACTATGCCTCAGCAACGAATTAAGAAAAAAGGTAACTTGCTACCTGGAGCCATGTATGGTTTTCCATCATAATTAATAACGACAGTTTTATTACAGTTTATGTAGCAGCTAATCAATAGGCTTTGATACTTGCTCAGTCAACAACACTTCCTGTGTGCTTGCATAATGTCCACTATTAAGCTTTTCAGCTTAACCCCTTTACTACCTTTAGCTCAAAGTCAGAAGAGAAATTGTCATTATACTCAGTTCATCAACATTTCAGATCCTGGAGGACAGGGAAGGAAGAGGAGGGAGAAGAATAAAACAGAGAAAAGGAGGTGAGAGCATTAGAAATTTAGAGGTGAAAATTTAGAGGTGTCATTCTACTACTTCTAGACTGTGTTCTGATTTAGCCCTCAGAGCAATTCCACACTTCCTCAGAAGAAACAAACTGGAAAATAATCCAGCTTCTCTCTCTATGCAGAAGATCACATGCTGACCTCAGGGGTACGAACCAAAGCTGCCAGAAGACAGAAGCAAGAACCCAACAAGCCTTGGGCACATCTCTATTTCAGCTGTTGCAGATCCAGAAGACATATTTCTGCTGCTGTAGTTCCCATCACATACTTCATTTATTCCCCAATGCCCTTTCATCTTAGCAATAAGTCAAGAAGAACATGATGATGTTTATTCATAAGTCCAGAAACTAGTAATAACAACAACAAAAAAACCAACACCTAAGTAGATGCTGAGGTTCAACAGGCAAAGATGTGGCTGGATTTCACGTTCAAATTGCAGACAAATGCTTGACTTCATTTTTTTGCCTTCTTCAGATTTGGGATACTAGGACATCCAGGATCCATTTCTCAAATGCAATGAAGAACTAAAGGAGACCACGGCCTTTATATGGAAAAATTTGTTTGGTTCTGAAAGCTTAAAATACCAAACCCTCTTTATCTTCCAGAGCATTCAAAACGTCAAAGCTTTCCAGATAAGCATCTATGCTGAAACTAATAGTATCAGTTTCTTCAGTCTTTCTGCTTCTTGGCTTTCATTGCCTTTTTCCAGGAGATGCAATGCTGCTGAACTAACTACTAACAGAATAGCAGCCAAACGTAACAGGATAAAATGCACTGCACAATGCAATACATGTATCTATATACAGATAGCCTATTTTTTTGTGCCTTGATACTATCATTTACAGATTTAATAGATACTAAAACTGATATTACAGTAGTGACTTCTGCTGAAGACTAGAAAACTTGGCTTCCCCGAAGCTGCTGGGGGGAAAGACATCTTTTCTCATTTGCTATACACCTTGCATGTAGGAACAGTAATATTCATAAAGCTCTTTGAAGCTGTGTAAGGACTATGAAAGGAGTTTTGACATCCCTCCTGCTTTTTGGATACCTTGGGCCCTTCAAAATACAAAATATTTTTAGTTTCTACACAGCAAGATACTAATTTTTCCTCCCTACCTTTTTTTTCCACTTGATCAAAGCTACCTTCCATTTTAAGTTTTCTCTTCTATTCTTCCCTAAATATTACAGCAGATATTAATTCTCAACTTTAGATACCGTGTTTCAAATTTCTCTGCCTTTTTGATCTCTCTTGCCTCCTCAGTCTAATCTTTTATCCTTCACTGGTTTATCCTATATGCCATTTTATCGTCTTTTATATTCTTTTTTACGAGAAACTCTTTGCTGTACCCACTATTTCATCACCACATGTTCCTGTGAGTTTTTTATCTACTAAAATCCTGTATTTTGTTTTTTTTACCTCTTTTTCCTCCCTTTCTTGTTTTACCTGACCATGCTACCACCTGGCCTCTCCATTTTCCAGTCTCACCCTTTTTAATTTACAGACTTGCCTTACCCACTCCTTTGCAATTAGCCTTTGACTATTCTTATTTTTGCACAGCCCCAGAAGGCACTTAGCTCTAATCTTGCTTACCCTTCCAGCATGTTAATTCATTACCCTCTTCGAGCACCTCTTACAATTCCAGTTTGCTTGGCATCTCTGGGTAGATAAATACACAACCTTGGCATTGCTGAAGGAAACACACTGTGTCAGATGATGGGTATTTTGGAAATGGGCACCTGGAGGAAAGCCAGTGCATCATGAACACCTGCTATGCCAGGTCACCCATTGCTCCAGTAGCCAGGGCAAAACCAAACTCTTCTTTATCCTCCTGGCAAGGCTCTTCTCTGACTGGCTATTTGCTCTCAGTGAAAACATTTGTTCCCCTCATTACATACATTAGAGGCATCCAGTTTGCAAGTCCAGAAACACAAAATGTTTCTTTCTTACTTGGCAAGTCTGGTTTTCAATAGACTAGGTTAAGTTAAAACCACTGAAAAATATTTTGCTTTAACTTTACTCCTCAGTTAAGAACAAACTAGCTTTTATTTGAGCAACAAATGACACCGTGTGCTTTTATGCACCAGAGAAATTTCCTGTGCTCTGAAGGTTTCCCCACCTCTGCAGGGAATGAGTACAAGACCAACAGCTTCTCTGGCTGACAAAAAGGAACAGGTTGCACCACTGACTGTAATTCATTTCTGCAAAGTCAGGAGGGACAGGAAATGCAAAATCAATTGCAGAAGAAGCAAATACTTTAAGTTGTGTTGCTATTGACATACCCTTTACTGGAATTTAAACTATGTCAGCCTGAGAGTTACTTTCACCTCATTAGTGTGACTATCGTGATACAAAGATCTGTACGATGGCACTTGACAAGGCACTTCTAGAGCTGCTCTCAGGTTGGGTGACCTACAGGACACATAAGTGATCTCTCCAATGAGGGATTCTGGGGTGCATTCAGTTTTACGCTGGTGTCAGCAGCAGTTAGTATATCAGATACAGCGTTGGTATCAGATCTGCTCCTGGATCCTGAGGAACCAGTACACTTCCTTGCACATCATCTTTGGTAAGTGATGCGCAACATTCATCTGAAATCTCAGGCAGAGATATGGGCAGAGCTGTGACAGGGACCATTTCCCTAGGGACTTAACAAAGTGTGGATATCCTAGCGTCCTCTAGAAGGATTACATTTCCATATCAAAGCACGAGTCTTTAGAAGAAAAGACAAAAAGGCAGTGTTTGCTAAATGGTAAAAGAGAACATATCTTTCTGCAACACAGTATAAGAAGAGAACATGGAAATCTGGTGCTTTTACACTCTACTACCTCACTACCTTAAGTCCTGGACCAGTACCAAGTAAAAATATCAAGTTTTACTATCATTTTAATTTCACATTTACTGTTTAATCCATTTAGCAGAATTTCACCCAGTGATTCCTCCACCTCTGGGGGAAGTCAGAGTGGATGATCACGGTGATGCCTTCTGGCCTACAAATCTAGGAAATCACTGGGCCATTATAGCCTTTCCAAAATACGTGATTAAAAAGTACTTATAACACTAGCAGCTGTTGAAGATTCAAAAAGCCTCAGAGGCTTATGTGGCTCTGGAAACTAGAGGAGCAGGAAAAAACTATTAAAACTGCCAACATTTCCCAGAACAACTTCTTACCGTACAGCTACAAGATGATAATCAGACCATCATCTCCTGCATACCTAGCGTCACCCGTCCTAGGAAGATACTGAATCATTTGAGTACCTTCCAAGCTGAAGGGCTTGCCTAAAAGCAGTTTTTAAATACAATGTTTATGCATGCCAGAAGTGGAAATCAGCCTGGATTAATTCTTCAGATGCCTGAAGACCTGCTCACAATGTGCTGCACCCAGAGGTGCAGAGGGTGGTTCTTCCTGAGGGCAGAGAAAGGTGAAAAAGAATGAGAGTGAGCTCACACTTCTCAGTGTGGTTGACAGAAGTGCACAGCCCATGCGTTTTGGCCCTATATGAAGAGCCAAAGCAGCAGCTTCCTTAAGTCTAAATCTCCCCTCTTTTAGTCTGAATCTACTTCCCCTCATCCTATCACAAAAGGCCCTGCTGACCAACCCAAAAGTCGGTCTTTTTCACTCTCACATCCCCCCTTTAGATACTGAAAGCGTCTAGTAGCCAAGTTGGTTACAAAACTTCAGCCACATAAACCTACACAGGAGAGATCAGGAGCAGCCATGGCAGCAGAGCACTTGGCTGCTGGAGCCCAAGCCACTGCAGAGCCCCATGCATTGATCTCCTGCCCTTGGAGCCCCATGCATTGATGCAGAAGCCTGCTGGTGTTTAGAGACTGCATCAGAGAAGACATTTTTAAAAGCTGGGTAACGCCTACTGTGCTGCTGCACTTCTTTCCTCTATACATGTATTTATCTGCTTTATTAGAAGGGAAACATGGCTGTTGCCCAAAGTGTTTGTTTTCTTTTTCCACTACTTTATAGAGAACTGAGAGCATCCCTGCATTGCCTCACACACCAGCAGTAACAGCTGCCTCTTGCTGACCCTGCAGAGCACCAAGGTTAGATAATAATGACTTGGTTTGCTTTTCAGGTGAGATTTCATGTTATGTTATATGCAACCTTTAACGTATTACAGGGTCAAAGAAGAGGCTGCTCAGAGCAAGGAAGTATGCAGCAGAGCTCCAAGACCTTTAAAGAGGGGAGAGTTATGGGCCAGACAGCAGCACCAGGTCAGCCCAGCTCTGAGAGGAGTCTGGCAGTTTTGCTACTGAATTCAATGAGAAGGGAAAGACGAAAAGTATGAGTACTGTAGAAGGGAAAGAAGCAGCAGAAGTGCAGGAGACAGAAATGAATGGTAGATTGCTCTGAAGAAGCAAAGTGCTTAGGAGGAAGGCTGCAAATGCGTGTTTTCAGGGGAATAGAAGTGCTGGGAGGAAATGGAAGAACTGCATTGAGAAACAGAATGAACATTTTAATGAATACTTTCCATCCCCAATAGGAAAAATAAAAGGAAAAAAAAAATGAAACCCATCTATACAAAAAGCAAATAACAGGTGAGGAGGGAGTTATACTTTAATAAAAATTTACTGGGTAATTTCTGGTTTTGCAAAAGGAAACTGGGACTAAATATACACAGCATCTTTTTTCCCCAGGATGTTTCATTTTAATGGTGACCAAATAAAAGGTCATCTCACTTATCAGCACCAGCATTTACCAATAGGGCATTTCTGTATTCCAGGCACCAGCACCAGCAATTACTCATGATGGTGTCCCTTGTTTTTAAAATAAAGGTTTTATTTAGTTTGTTTTTACAAGCAACGGTTTCACAAGTCTCTTTGTGCTCTAGAGTAGCTGAAGCAGGCACAGTAAGTACCACTAAATAGCTCTTTATACCTCTCTATTACAGATATTTAGTAGGTGGAGGCTTAAGAACACACACCATTTAAAGACAGGGTAAAAATGCCTTAACAGAGGCAGCACTACTAAAAAGAAAGAACCTGCACTATTTGCCATATGCTAAGATCAGTAATACATTAAAAGCCATCAAGAAGAAATTACACGCGGCCCACGTTGTTTTCAATGTGCTTTTTTATCGTCTTGATCCACACAAATGATGGACCAACTACAGAGTGCAAATGGCTTCTTGGGAGACATGGGTATAATGCCCATTATTGCAGTTGATTCCCAGTGAGTAAGGGATGGCGTTACGCAGGAGATTGCCGCAATCTTAGATTTCACTGCAATCCATTTTCTGTGAATTGATGCAGCCAAGTAAAATGAAAAAGTTCATTACGAGTCCTTCCATGAGAAGAAATAATTGGAAATCACCAGCCACTAAAGTACACATGCCAGAGCTATGTTTAGTCTTAGACACTCGCACGTGAATGAATTCACCAACTGGGGACAGAACTGTTGCTTTCCATCTCCCAACCCAGGATTTATTTTTATCCACTTTGAATCACGTCTATTAAAGATAAATAAAAAACACCCCTTGAAAATACTAACTCTAGATTCTCCTAAAACCGCAGGGTATCTGCTTTTCAGACTACCGCTCTTGTACTCGATGTAAACTGAAAAGGAAGAAATGCTTTCTGCAACTGCATTTTCCAGATTTCTCCTCAGTTTGTAGAGGGTTCAGTTAATGTTTCTGATGGGAAGAACCTCAACTGACGAGGCATTCAATACTAGCAAAAAGCCAAATAAGCAATCTAATTGTAAAGCATAAATAAATAATAATAAAAAAAAGCATTGTAACACATTTAATTTGTGCTCAAGTATTTCAAGTCTGACCGAAATCACACTGCAGCTAAAGGCTGGATTTCAACCAAATGTCCTCCTGGTTACATTAGCAATATCTCTCACTCCTACTGACAGCTAAGAATGTGCCCAAGAGACTTCTCAATTTGGTCTTTTATTCAAGTTGAAAAGAGCATTTAGTTTTCTGGTTAGAGAAAACAACCAAGAGGGTGTTTGAAAATACCAGCACACATAGAGTAAGCATTTAACCAAATTACTGCTCTTGAAAATTCAAGCAACAAAACTTTTTGTTTCCCTCAGCGGTGGAGGAATATTGCTGGGAAAAACAGTGTTAATCGAAGTACATATTATGTATTTTGGGTTTTAAAAATATATTTACTCATCCATTTAAATGGCTGGGCCCAATTCTTAACTTCCTGTTTGCAGGTTTGCTACTTTAACACACCACCAAAAACCATTGCACAATCAGGACACTTAGTTGTAACACGGCCATTTGTTAACATAGCATGCTTTAATGAATCATTAATATATTCTGTGGTACTTTAAGTAATCAGTCCTTTACTTTGGTACTTCACAATACACCCCAGGACTAATGGTCCATTAAAATGTGCCCTGTTGCATCTTGTGGCTTAATTGATGCACTTTTGCTGTTTTGATACTGTTTTCAGGAAATTTGTTTTTGTTTTCAACAAGGAAGGACAGCACTAAATTGCAAATGAGCTCAAAAGGCCATCTATTAAATGCAAATGTGGGTGTTCTCTTTATGATTTTTTCTAATCCTCCTGGTGTTCAAGATTATGGCACATTTAGATTTAAATTACCAGATCGGTTGATCACAGCAGGAAACAGAGTAAGCACATTATTTCCATTCTGACAGAACAATAGAAGACTTTTTATACATTTCATTAAGCAGGTCTACTAAAAGTGGGGAAAAAAAAAAAGATAATAATAATAACGCAGCCTCACTGTTTAGCACCACCCTTGACTCATGAACATCCTGTTGAAAATCCAATTAGTGCTTTCAGAAAGAAGTCCCGCAGTTAAACTCCAGCAGCAAACACTACGAGAAGGAAATGAAGCCCCCATATTTAAATTTTTCTGTGATAAAACTTGGCGGTGCCAAAAAGTTACCATAAATTATACTTTACATTAAGAACTTCTCCGATCTGTTTTCTGAAGTCATGCAGAGA
Organism: Lagopus leucura; assembly: GCF_019238085.1. Lineage (NCBI taxonomy): Eukaryota > Metazoa > Chordata > Aves > Galliformes > Phasianidae > Lagopus > Lagopus leucura. The sequence continues at coordinate 12,366,703 of NW_024962270.1, read as the reverse complement.
AAATGGAAGTACATGAATAAGCTTCAGAAGAAGCCTGAGAACTCTTTGCCTGGTAGCAATGAGAAGCTGGCCAGCAAAATCTTGATTAGTGGACACACAGCAACACCTGATTCTCATTAATTGCAATAATGCACTGAGAGACAATATTTGTTTTTTCAAGAGGAACAGATAAGGAGAAGTCTAAATTTAATTGAGTTTGATAGAAATATTACAATTCAGTGTATCATTATAAATCCCAAACAGATCAGTCAGTTATTTCTCTTCTAATTTGGCTTCATTTTTCTCAGGTTTTAAATCTGACTGTTAGCAATACCAGAGCAACACGACTGGCTGCAGAGTCCATGAATGATACAAACACTGACACAAGTGTCCAATACTTTGGAGGTGCTCAGCTTTACACCGAGGCTGCTCAGGCACAATAAAAGTGCTGGCAACACCAACATCGAAGGTTTCTTTCTAAAAAATTTGCTGCTATGGTTTTCTATGCATTAAGGTAATGATTTTTGTTACCACTCAGATTTAAGACTCAGCAGCAAGGATGTTTCAGAAGATGTTTACTGCAATAGAGAAGTTTTCCCTAAGGGAAAACTGTCTCATAAAGAGGTAGAGCAAGCAGACAGTGTGGGTGCCATGGCAATTTAATTTAGCCTAGCACGGAGTAAAAGTCCTTAAAATTGCATAATTAAATGCTATGCGAACAGCTACGGCAGAGAAGACAATGCAGAGGAAAGTTTGAGATGCTTGAAATGCAGTGACATGAGGGCACTCGCTATTTGCATTTGTTTTTCACCAGCCTGGATTGTCCCAGTCTCATCCAGTCCAGGAACACCATTCTGGTGAAGGTAAGAGGAATTTTTCAGCACAGACACCAGCACCACCGAAGATTAGCATGTGTACCTAGTGGGTATACAACGTACATTTTCAGAATTCCGACTTTATTAAAAACAAAACAAAAATACAAACACACATTGTTAAAGTTTCAGCTAAGGAAGCACACAGAACACACAGAATACTAAATAGAAGGCACCAGACTCAAACTATTCCTGTTTCCTCTAACCTCCTGTCTCTTGTTAATATGCTGAAAACCAAAGGAAGGCTCAGATTCCCAGTCTATGACAGAAATTAAAATTAAGGATACAAAGCCCAAGAAGAAATAACATATGCATTGGACTCAGCAATTATATTCAACAGGCAGATGAAAAATTGATACAGTGAGAAAAATACACTGCTACAGAGTATTCTTCCTGCTCCTCTTCCTGAGGATAAAACAGCACTTTGAATTGCTTCTGCAGGCAGCATCTACATTCACTAAGAGAGCAACAGCCCAACTAACTGCACTGCGTGGCTGCAAAAGCACGGGTGAATCCACAGCCACCTCTCCCTGTATTCCATGAGCCCCACCAAACCACCCCACGCTCAGTGACCAGTCACAAGTGATGTGGACTGTGCCAAGTTTTCCACTGGTGAATCCCAGATGTTTTCTCTTCCTATGAGAGAGGAACAAACAACTTTAGCTGTCCAGAGATGATCTGTAAACATACATTCAATTTACATTTTTATCCTAGCAACTCCCAAAAACACCTCTCTGCTCCAACCTGTCCTGTCTAAATTAAGCTCTATTCAGAGATACCTCATCATTATTTTAAGCTTAGCACAGCAATTATCCCCAAATCTTTTCCCTCCTTTCCTTGGTCACTGTTCAGTGCCATGCCACTCACTGCACTCCATACCCTGGGGTAGCCGTTGGCTCAGACCTTTCTTAGTCACTAAACCCAGCATATGTGCCAATCCTGCAGATGATCTTTCTCTACATAATGAATTCATTTCTGGATTTTCTTACGGAATCACCCGGGAAAAGCTCTCTCCAGGCTCCCAACATTTTTTACCTCTATTAAAACATCTTTTTCCCAAGCTTGACAAATGCAATTCGTGCCCTGCTCACATCCATTTACGGTGGGTCTGAAAAGCTGACTTCCCAAGCCTGTCACTTAAACCACATAACCCTCTCTGTCTGTTCTCTTTTGGCTCCTTCTTCTATGTTGTATCAAACAAAAGACACCTTCACTTCCTAAGCCCTTCTGCCTGTCCCTGCCTTGCCATCTCTCATTCCACACTGTGAAACAGGCTGTCGGCATCACTTCAGCTGGTGATTTTAGCCTTCAGCATCCACTCACTACAAAAACACAACAGCGGCTTCATCCTTTCTGCCAGGAGCAATGCACTTCAAGCATCTCCAAAGTCACCTCTTCCGCTCCCTCAGCTCTCTCCATGAGGATTTCCTTGTTGCTGCAGGTAGAGAACAACCAACCTTGGGCAGCTCTGTGCTGAGACATAGCACGCCATCTACTGCCTTCACACTATTTCTTTGTGCTCTTGTCTTTTGTAACCAGTTCTGTCTCATCCCACAAAAACAATTCATTGTTGCAAGGTGTACAGGACATTTCAATCCTTTCTCACCCAAGGCTTCTTCTAACCAAGTGTTTTTGGGCACTGTGGCAACGAAAACCAAACAAGACCACTGCCTTCTCCTCTGCTCTTGGCTGCGCTGCTGCTCACTGAAGGCATCACGTGGAAGCTGGGCTCCAGCTCCATGCTGGTTGCACAGATCACATACATACATCAGCGAGTGCCATGTATTTACCAACCCAGGCTCTTGTCATTCCACTGGTGAGTTCTACAGCTCAAAGGATTTTCAAAGTATCAGATATTGACAAGTAAAAGCTTTCATACTGGAGAAATATGAAATGGCAGAGGTCCTGGGCATCCTTTAAGAAACACATAAGCCACAAGATTTAACTTCATATCATCAGAGTTTTGCTTTTAAAGATCAGAAATCTGTTCAAAAAGCCACTTCTTTGCCCTAGCAACCATTTCCAGAGCAACAGACTTTCCTCTAGAGTTGAAGATCTTCATGCCTTACAAAAATCAGTTCTTCAGTAGTCTCCATTTCCTATCCTTTGCAAATGCTAATTGCCCAGCGAGGTTAATATTTGTATGCCTACCATAAAATGAAGATTTATGACTAGAAAAATTATATCAACATTCATCTTGGTTATTAGTAAGGGCTGAATACTGAACATCTAGAACCAAAAAATAGGCTTTGCATCTTGACATACAGTCTATACAATAGTCATAGCTGCAGACTGGTGAAGACACTTAAGATCTATAGCTTACAGTGCACTGGCACCCCAAGAGTAGATGCAAAAATAAAGGAAGAGGTTGGAAAGACTAGCGAAAGCAGAGAAAAGGGAAATCCCATTAGGAAAGAGCTGGAAAATTCCAGGTATTTAAATAGAAGATCCTTGGAGTGCTTCAATTTTTCTTTCCCAAGAGTACACAAAATGAACTCGGATGGTTCATAAATCTATGTTTAAAAAGCTTAACCTAATATACCGAGCTTTGATCCACTCGCATCAGCTTTCATCTGCAACTAATCATCGTGCTCTGGGCTGGTGGCAACAGGACAGGTATATCCTTCCAAAAGCTATTGGACAGTAACTAATTTTCAAGATTGGTTTGCAGTTTGTAATGACACAGCTCTTGTACATGCTCCATATAAATCAGTACAGTCTCACATGCTACACTGAACAGATCAATAAATCACTTACAAATAACACTTGCAGACCCTTTATTATCAACTGCCCTTTGAAACACTTCCTGCCCCTTTCACATAATATTTCCCATCTTGAGTAGCTACTAGAAAGGTATTTTATCATTTAACTGTCCATCATGTTGGAGCCGTTTTGTGCTTAACTGCCAAGTTGCTAAAAGATTCAAAGACATTGCGAACTTTTCTTCCTTGGCCTCAATACCCTTGAAAGTTCGGACAGGTGCCAGAAAACACCAGGAAAAATACTGGCGAAAGGAAATGTGACCCCAGAACCAGATCTAGTTCAGGAACACCAACATAATACTGTGGGATCTGTGCATTCACTCAAAATAGGCTTTTTACTTTCGGCGGACGTGGTTTACGAAAAACCGCTCACAACCGAAGAACACGTGGAGTATTCTTTACCAGACTCATTTGATGGATTAATTTGGAAAGTAAAGCATTTGCTAATGGTGAACTGGTAAATGAAATAGTAGATTTGATCAACTAAGTTATCAATTACAAACTGTTTTAATTAGAAAATTGCACCCAGAAGAGACTTACATGTGTTAGAATGATTTCTAAAAGGGAAAGAATTCACAGATATTCATTTCAGTTACTCATTTTCATAAACACACAGCCCTCACCCCTCTCTGCATAAATTAAACTGTCTTTCACTTTTGCCTTGTTTTGTGGTTAGCTTTTCTTTTTCCCTTCCTCCCAACAGTGCTAATGGAATCAATGGGTGCTACCCCAAAAATAAGTTGTTTGAAGTACAAAGGAAACGTCATCCTCTTTTTCAAAGGTTTTAGCTTTTTAATTCTTCCTAATTTTCTTCAATGCTACCAGTATGTCAATCATCATTCTTTTCAAAAAGATCAACAGATGCAAAGTCGGGATAGGTGTATACAAAAAATGTCACAGCTTTTTGTTAAGACCACCAAGATGGCATTTCGGAAGTGCCTGTGTGAATCCTATGTATCCAAATCTCCCTGAAAATCAGTCCAGCATAGCTGCTCATGCACTCAGATGTATCACAAAAATTTCTAATGGCTCATGTAAGCAGAACATTTGTGTTTCTAGCATTCAGAACTCATGTTCCAATTTGAGATTAGTGAACATAGCTTTGCTCTTCCCACTATAGACCTCTGCTCAAGCAAGCATGTTTAGATTCCTTTATAAGATAGATGTGAGTGACTTTGTTTAAGCACCCCACAGTTGTACATGAAGAAGAAAAGGTTCTAAGGATCTCTTTACAGTCCAACAACCAACTCCTGCTGATACTGACTGGGGAACGAGCAGAGGAAAAGAAAGATTTTGGAAAAATATCTGCTTTGAGCAACCCACCATTATCAGTTTTTCTACACTCTAATTTCCATATCCTGCCCCTGCTCATTCCAGACTACAACTCACATAACTGATGCACTGCTGGGACATGTGGCTGCAGCTGCCACGTCAGTCACCTGGGCCTGCCTGACACATGTAACAGGAGGTATCTTGTGTGAAGATAAGAAACCAAGGTATCAGAACAGAATAAGCAGAATATTAAATCCATATTCCACAGATTTGGATGTAATTCTAGTCACGGACTTACATTCCCAGACACCTAAGGAACAATACATTTGAACAGCAACATTAGTGGATCCTTCCACTCTGCTCTTTCTGTGAAGCCAATAAAGAGCATCACATGCACTTGAAATACAGATCATTACAGAAGGCAAGGGATTTCCATCACACCCAACAGCAAGGAGTAGATGATGGATTTTGTAACGAACTTTAAACTTTCAGTAGAACCTAGAACAACTAATCTCATCCAAGCCCTCTTTTCAGAAGAAACATGCTCTGTTCCCTGTAGTAGATGTGACAGACTGGATTCCCACAGCTAATGGAAGACCTATTTTGGACCTTACAATAGCTAGCAATTTGGCACAAAGCCACATAAAACAAAGCATTTGTATATTTGATCTAATGTTTTAGAAAGAGCAATAGCTCTAAGTTCAAAACCAAAACAGATTCAACCTTAAAATCTAGACCACTTAATATATTCTTTGTAAACTTTTACAAATAAAGTTGGAGATGCTGTTCTTTTAGGACTGCACAAATTAAGAAGCCTGGCTGAATTCTGAAGGTTTTGCTAGAGATCACCCCTTCCTCAGAACTTTTGGAAGCTGGCACACCAAACTGCCATTCTACAAGGCAGCCAGTAGCCTCTAGAAATAAGAAAGCTTTACAGAACTTAAGGTTGTCTCCTTATGTTATATAAAAATATATGTATTTCTAACATGACAGCTGATGAACTAGTGTGTGCAGGGAGGTGAAAAATAGCACTAATGAGAATGAAGATATCAGGAAATAATGTTAACTAGGCCTTTTCATTACAAAGGAAGAGAGCCGTGCATGTGTAAAATGGGTACATAAAGTTTTATAACATACTGCCTACTCAAAACCTCTAACATTTATAATACATTTCCATTACTATTTGTTGTAAATTGCCTATGTCTTTAACATTAAAAATAAATGGTGCCAGCTAGACAGCTAAAAGGTTTGATTGCAAGCAATTTTACTTGGTAGTATCAAATAGAAAAAAAAAAAATCTATAACTTTGAACTTAAAGGAGAAAAGAAAGATGCAACTTTGCAGAGTTGATCACTACAGGATGAACCTTGAGCTGTTTTCCGCTTCATTAATGCTTTGTCCAAATTCAGTGGGGTTACTCTTCCACGTTACTTTTGGAAAGCAAGAGAAGCACCAGCCCCATCCCCTTCACTCACCAAAGAGCTAGAACAGTCAGTAGCAGCTTTTAAATTTGATTCAGTTTGTCAATAGCTACAACTGTAATCCTCCCTAATCAATGCTCACATAGTGCACAAGAGGCCATTAAGAGTTTTAGTGGCTTTTATTTTATTAGTAGTCAGGGAGCAGGGACCTGTCAATACTTCCTGGAGCTCTTGTTACTGTGCGAGCAAGCATTGGATGGCTTTGCCAAGGAACACCTTTATGCACTGAAGGGAAAAATAAGGGACCAGTGGAGACACCAGCCCTTGCTTTGTTAATCTCCTCAGTGTCACACGCACTTCTGTAGAGCAGGAAACAAACAAACTGAACAGGTCTATGGGCTTCTTCATGAGCAAGGAAAAATACACACGTTGCGAGTGGTCCTCTCTATGTTGCTGAAAATATATATATATGTGTAAAAGTTTGAGCATACATCAGGAGCTCACGCTACTCTCATCAAGATGCCACCTCTCGTTATTTCCCCACATCAGTCACTTGAAAGCAGATGGAAGAGTGGCACGTTGCCAAAGGAAGGTAAATAATTGATGCAAACATAAAGAACATATACCAGTACTCATGGTAACAGGGAACAATTAAACCAGAAGTTCAATATCAAATATGCTATTGTAATCTCCTTTTATCTTTTGTTCTTCCCTGTAGGTGTGACCCATTGCATCAATCTCCACAGACTGACAGTGAGAGCAGCAGCACCAGAGCTGCCTGAGAAGGAATCACAGGTCTGGTGATTTTAACTACATTGAAGCAAGATGAAGTCTTTCAAGTAGGGATACTCACTGAATCTTACCAAAACGTACTAAGGCCTGGTCTATGGGACACCTGCACACAGCACTCACTCAGAGCCCTACCTTCACACTCCCTCTGCCACGACCTGCCATTGCTGACCACAATTCAGACAGGATCTGAAGATCCCATGAGTGGTAGAAACAGCTAATAAGCACAGAGATGTGCAAGGAAATTTACACTCCCTTAGCAGTTTCCAAATATCTACAGACCAGTGAGAATATCTGACTGCTGGAGACTGCAAGAAAAAAAATATCTTGTCTCTGTAAATTGATGTTTTGACACCGCCACAGATAGGAAAGAGAACCTGTTCCCCCCCATATGATCCATCCATCTGTTCTTAAAATACTATTCCTTTTAACATGTACAGTTAAGTGGCATTTCCAAACTTTTTTCTCCCAGACTGAGTGGGCTCAAAATCAGTTCAATAGCTTACTCACAGTTGCACAAACCAAGACAACAGGCCTAAGCCTGTCTTCACCTACAGCACCCCCACCACCCAGTAGTGAATTACTGCGTGAGATACATGAAGGAAAAGGAATAATCTTCCTGGGTTACACAAAAATCACAAAAATGAAGGTTTTCCGGAGACAAACAAAGCCTCAACAACTAACAGGTAGAAAAAAAATCAGTTTATCCAGCTGTCTACAGATTTCAAGAATAACATCCTTCACACTTCATTCAGGAGCATGGCGAAACAAGGCTGTGTGTCTGCAGCAATTCAGAGCTCAGCATCTGGAAAACTTCTAAGATGTATAGAAGAGATAAAGGAGGAATTACATAAATTTAGAGCTTAAGAGATGAGAGCAGTTTATTCCCAGATAATCTACTCTTGCTTAGAGGAAGAGTGTGGTGGAATGGCAAGAAGAACCTTTGATTCAAATATCCTACAGCAGCTCAGCCTAATGTGGGCACCAGGCAAGAGGCATGACCAAGGGTATCCCACAGGCTCCACTCAGCTGCAAGGACAGCCTCCTCCACTTCTTCCAGGTTCAGTTCTCACAGTGCTTGGTCCTAATCTCAGGGACTCAAGCCACATGGAGAGCCAATGCTGACCGCTGCAGCATGGCACTGAGCAATATCAGTGTCACTCATCCAGCCAAGGGGCAGTCCTGCATCCTCATCTGCTTACAAGTAAACATATACTTTCTGCGTAGTGGGAAGCAGGTACCTTCACCTGCTATAGTGAGTGCTGAACTCTGGCAGATGCCCTCTCATAAATACATATGAATTTGGTGGCAGCAACTCCATTCTTAATGATAACTGCACTATTCTGCACACAAGGTTCAAAACAGGAAACACCAAGACTTGGTAAGGCAATACTATACTACCCTCATAGCAGAATCTGTGTGCCCATCAGCTGTATGTGCACATGCTCTTTACCACCAGATTTGAATGCTAGGTGTGCTGTGATCTAACATTTAATGACAGCAGATGCATTCACAGCCCTGGAATAATGTTCAAGATATCTGAGTTCTTGAAAGAAGCAGAAAGAGCATGTGCACATGCACCACTGCAACCTCTGTGAATTTTATTCCTAGACGAGTAATGCAAACAATGCTATCATAAAATATTCTTTTGGTACCTCTTTTAGTATTCATAGCGTGCTCGTGTGGTCTAAAAACAATTTAGACTGAACAAAAAACTAGCGCTGCTTTTACTGATTCTGATATTGAATTCTTTTTTTCTCTGCTATCCCCTCCATGAATACACAGCGAGTCAATCTGGTATGTCTTGATGGTTGAATAAGCTCTTTGATTTTTGAATTATTTTGAGATTAACTGAATTTGAAATGTGTGCTGCATGCAATGTCTTGCTGGCACAAAAAGATGAGCTTTGTTATTGACAGAGAAAAGTTGCAGTGCTACATTTTTCATTATTACTCTGTACTGCTGAACTTGTGTTCCTGTCAGACCGCTGCCTGCCATGCCAGCAGGGGCCACCAGGTTGAAAAGTTCAGTTTCCCATATTCTCTTCTGACCTGCCTGAACTTCAGAGTAACAGAGTGGTCTTTTCCAGCATGGCAAAAACACAAATCTCTTGTATAAATAATAAAAGACAGGGGGCATTACATTAGGCTGCTTGAAAGCTGTATAATGCCAAAAGTGCATCACATTCCACCTGAGAAACACTTTTTTGTTGTTTTTTTTATCAGTATAATCTGCTATAGCTTCAAGAAAAATTTCTGCAAGTTCTGCCCCACTGGCATTCTGAGGAGCTCTGTCAAGTTGGCTGGTCCTTTGCAGACTTCCAAGACTGTAAAATAAATGACTTTAAAGCATGGACAGAAACACATTAACATATTCCTGAAATTATGCAAACATCTATTACTGCACACTGAGAGGAGAAAACTTACTGAGCCAAATGGGCTTAAAAATGGAAGGAGGAGACCCATCAGATACCTCACTAAAACCCATACAGAGTCTGAGAGGCTTTGCCCTTCGGACAAAGAGAGGGAGGAGAGGGCAGCACTGCAAGGCTGGTTCTCTGCAACACCTCCTAAGCACCTGCTAGAAATGTCACTTCTAACAAAATCCCTCTTTTCTGCCCGATTTCCTTCCACTCTTCTTTCAAGGGCAGCCCCTAAAGAGGTCTCCTGTGAACTCTGGGTGCTCCTTAGCTGACCTCTTCCTGCCAACCGAGGATGCCTAGCTGCTACTTAGACCCTGCTGCAAGCTCATGGAAAGGGCTATATCTGTGTCCCAGCAATAACACAGAAACCAGAGGAACCCAAAATAGAACCTGAAAGGCATGAGCACGTCCATTACTAATCGAGCTACACCTGAGGTCTAGTGAGAGGGAGGATATGACTCAGGAACTATGGGCTGCAACACGAAGCTGTGAAGCAGAGCTGCACAAAGCTGGGGAGTGTTGCATTTCTTAAGGAGTGAAAATTACGTGAACCCACAAAATGTAGGAATTGGAAGAAAGGAGCATTTCCTTCTCATCCTTTCATTACTGCCTACCAGCCCTTTTGTCTAGCTGTGGTTTTTGTGCATACAGTAACACTTTTGTAGTTCTCCAACTGCTTTTGTAACACTTCATACCTTTGCCCTTCCTTAGCTGTCTTCTTCAACTCTGACTCGTGCCACCTTTCTCACCCCTTCTCTCCTGCCTACTCTTTCAGTTCCCCATTTCTTTCTTCCTCTTTTATCCCTCTCATCTTCCTTTTATCTCACATTCCCAGCAAAGTGAGAGGGATTAATTTTCCCTTGCTATTCAGACACACCTGGTGCATTTAAAAGAAGGGAGAAGAGAGCTCTTGTCCTGAAGAAATGAGTCTCTGTCCATTTCCAGAAAATCTATGCTGGTACAGTAAAAGCAGAATTGCTAATATCACATTTCACTAGCTTCTCTGATGACTGGTGTAATTGAAATAAATTATGAATCCCACAAGTGCCACACTAACAGAAAGCAATAAAACAATACTTATGAATAAAGATAGCAATTATCTTATTAAATCAGATGGTAATGTTATTCTACCAGAGGACTCTTCATCTCATATTATAATCAATACTGATTATGAGCGTAAAGGAAAGGCTCCTGTCATTACTGTAACAATGTCCCATAGATTTTCAAAGGTAGTGAAAGATTGATCTGGTTACTAGGATTCAGCAGAGTTATCACAGATGTGGTAACAATCTACTTGGCTTTTGAGAAAGAAAGTCTTGGATATTAAGCCAGATATTTACATAACTGCCACCAGTGTTGAGCTGATGTAAGTGTATTGACCAGTATTCTCATCTGAGATCGATGCCAGCAAGACCAAGAGCAAAATCTCAGGTGTATTTTTTTCCTTTTAAAAGGTCAAAAGAACTCAGTACAAAATCCAAGATATTTCTGCAGCTCTATTCCTACAGATGGTATTTTTCTGAGGAGTAGCATACAAGCTTGATTAAAAGATAATGACCCAAAACATATGACAGTTTCAAAAAAAAAAAAAAAGAACTATTTTAGTCATTAAAGCAAATAATGTTCCCAAGAAATGTACACTTTGTGCTTCAGTTCTTCCTCTATACTCAGGGACAAGCTTGACCAAGATTTTGGGAAACAATAAGCAGTTCTGACATCTCAGCTCCATACCTATTTCCTCATGGTTTTTCCACCAGACATCCCTGTTCTAGAAGTATTTTACACGGATGACTTAAAATCACAATGGTGTTACTGAAATAAGACATAAAAATGTTAATTAACATTGAGTAAGCTGTATAAATGACTTCCATCTTAAGACAAAATATTAAATCTGCATTTAACACTGTTGTTTTAAAGAGAAAATATTTTGAAGACAAAAGAATTCTATTCAAAGTTATTTTCTCTTCATTTTTCTGGGTTTGTTAGAAGGAGGAAGGAAAATTCTGCCATTTACCAAAGTTATCTGTACAATTGCAAGCATTTCCATATGCAGACCTAGGACCTCCATGCACCTAATCAGTAAGGGATGATCCATTCCACCTCTGAAATACACTATAGACGTATAAATCAGTGAGGAGAGAACACCCCTGCCCACAGTCACCTGGGCTGTGATGCTCATAGAGATGGAATACATGGGTCAGGAAGGTCTGGAACCAAACAGCAGTTCAGAGCGTTCAGATCTACTGATCTGAAGACTGAAAAGAACTAAGAAGTCAGCAAGAGAGAAAGGAAGCTTGCTAGAGGTTGACCCTCATGAAGAATGTTATTATCCAATAGTTTCTGTTTTATTTATTTTTTACTAGCAGCTAACACAATTGTCAGGTCTACCACGGTGCACTAGAGAAAGTTTCACTTAACGTGCGAGCTGAGCACAAGCCTTGCAGCACAGCCAGTTAAGAGCATCTCACAGAACACACAGATACACACTGGGAAATGAGCTGCTGCCACTGTATGGGCAGTGGCAGCAGGTAAAGAGCTGAAGGAAATGCACTGAGGTAGTGACAGAAGCCTGGGGCGCTGATTCCCGAACAGCCCTTGCTCCACGACTTTGCATGCAACACTCCATTCCCTTCATTCTCTTCTCTGATTTTTAGTTTCAAACCACACTGAAAGAACAACTCTGGCTTAGCAATTTTGCCTTGTTTTCATTCTCCTCTTTGAAATGAAGGGCACTTGTAGATCACGAGATCCACGAATGTCCCCTGCTCTACATTCAGCACAGGGATTCTGACTGAGCGTGTGAACCTGCGATGCAGTTGGTCACTATTAATAGAAACAGAGCTATGAAAAAAACTTCCCAGCAACTCTGAAATTCCCAGAAAAGTTCCCTGACCTCCTGTTCCGTTACTTGCAAGTAACGAGCTTAGCCACAGTTCTCTGACATCTTTTGGAGTTTGCAATTCTTTCAAATAACCTTTTACTAAGTTCTGTGTGAACCTACCCAGACTTACAGCTTTAGGATTAAATCACTCAAATCTCAATGGGCTCCGTGTAAAAATGAGGTGAAACCACAATGGCTTTGAGTTCTGCTTGCAATTTTAGGCTTGCTTTGAACTCATTGCACAAAGAAAAATGCACTTTAAGCCCAAGCAAGCAGCCTTTTGAAATACCTCTCTCTTGGAGGTAAGACAGACAAGTCACCTTTGCACGTTGCGGGGAGCTTTCTTCTGCAGCACAGGGTCAAAAGGAGGGAAAACATTCCTGCCCTTCTGACTGATAATTTCCATGTCCCACTTTTAAAGGTGTGTCCGTGTCATTTGATCAGTCTGCCCAGCCAAACTCAAAGTTGTACCTTTCAGGAAAATTCACTTTCTGCAGCCTGCTGAAGCCAAAAATAACTTATTGTAAAGTCTTGAAAGCAGCACTCATTTCCTCCACTCCTGGAGTCTGTCTCCTCCTCCTTTTTTAACAGCCTGCAGTATATCATATATCTAAGGAACAGACTGGTCATGTCATCCATACTCTCCATGCCTCCATCCCAGCTCTCCAAATCCAGCATGCTAATGGGCTCTACCCCATTCTAGCACCTGCAGAGTAAATTTCTCATTAAATACTCCAGTATTCAAACAGCCCCTGCTCCTCTAAGCAGATCCCTACAAGCAGGGTTATTCTAAGGCTTGCAACACTTGCTATCTATTACAGAAACAGACAAAACAGAAATGTTTCTGCAGCCACTAAACCTAAAATCAGCATGCATTGATCTAACCTGTCATTGGAGACTTAATAATCTTGATATTTTAACCTAATCATTTCTATGTTTTCTTCTTCATTTCTCTAAAAAAAAGTGAACTTAGCCAAACAAAAAGGAAAAGGTGGAATCTCATCTCATATACGTCTTTGTATCCATAATGATCTTTGCTGTTGTTCTAAGATTTTCACATCCAAGGCATTATCTGCATCAGTTCACTGTCCATAAAACACACAGAAACAAATGAAAAAATAACAAGAAGTTAATATATGTAGCACAACTGCAAATGATATTGCAAAAGTAAGTCAAGTATTCCAGTAAGGCGGTTAAAACACTGTATACACAGAGAAAATAACAGGCACCAACTGCAAGTTTCCTTAGAGATCATGTTGACATAGAGCAAAGAATTAGGTATTTCATTTCAGAAACCAGTGTGATCACAACATTACATTCTTGTACCAAATCTTGGTACTCCAAATCAGCAAAAAACTCATCTTTTTTATTAAATACTGGTATATTTCATGAGCTAGTATTGGAAAAATCCCCTTTTTAACTCCTACATAAAAGGCATTCTGTTTCTAACTTTGTTTTGTTGCAGCAGTTTTCATTTTGCTTTGACTATCAGCTGTAACTGTAACCTGGGAACTGAAAATGAAGTGATATGTCTTCCCATTTCACAGAAATCACTGGCAAAGAGTATTGAGTAATCAATAACGAAGAATTAGTACTTAACACATGGTTTCATTTGTACAAGAAGCAGAATTCGCCTCCCTCTCCTAAAACGATATTGAGTTTGCAGTGCTCAGGTTACCCAAGTGCAAAGTAATTTATAAACAAAATCTACCAATATGTCTTGAAGAGAAATGCACAACACCCGATCTAAAAGCCTTACATCAGTTCTGCAGTTCAGGCTGATATCGATAGGTTGAAACAGGATCGTGGTATAAATATGTTTTTAAAAAAGTCACACCTTCGATGTAAAAAACCAAACTGCTCAATACATACCATGCAAAATTAGAATTTACCCAATCACTTTTTAAAATTTTTAATTAAAATGTAAATCTTGCTTAGAAGCAAATTTACTTGAAGGGTCAAAGTACTGAACATCACAGTAGGCAAAAATCAAGGCTCCACATTTGTTCATAAGCAGAAGCGTGCAGAATATGACCATGAGTTTGCCAAGAATATTTCCAGGTTCCAACAGAGCCATGCTTTCTCTAGATACACTAACTGTTTCATTTTGGCAAAGATACATTTTCCAAATTAACTTTTACTGACCCTCACTCCCACCACCAGCTTCATAGTTCTCATCACTGTCTTTTGAATGAATAATGTTTGTTTATTTCAGCTTCTCTCCGGCAAATGCTTTCCATCAAACATCTGTCTCAAGATATGTACTAGCTGGAGGGTTTAAGTGATGTGTTCACACTGTTCTCCATTTCTCACTGCCAGCCTTTACAGCAGTCAGGCTGTCTTGCAGCCATGCAGGCTGCATACTCTGGGTGCTTTCTGCAAACACAAGTGAATTTGCCAGCCCCCCCTCTCCTTAACTGTTGGATGCACAGCTCAACATTTGTCTCCCCAGGTCAAAGTAAAGCCATGCCAGGCTGCAGGTGTGCAGCTACCAGCCTGAAGTTTGCTCCTCCATCAGTCAGCTCCCATCAAACAACCAGAATTATTTCCTGGCACAGATACGCTATTATAGGCAACCTGATCACCAAATTTGATGGTGCAGAAGGCTTAGAGCAATGAAGCAGCATGAAGTCAGTGGACAACTGTATAAGAAAGACCATATTAACCACCAGGAAACGCTACAAAAATCAGGTGCTCACTTCATACTACATCTGCAGCTCGGATGGTGAAATACATGTTCCATCAGTGGTTTCCTCGGCTTCTTTTCAGTGACAGATCAGAAAAGAGGCGTTTACAGCTAGTAGCAAGCACTTGGTAGCAACAACCTGCATTGCATAGTCCATCCCAGAGACGATGACACGGGTCACAAGACCTGACTGGGATTCAGGGAAGTTTTGCTAACTGTTATCTAACCCAGCAGCAGTGCTTCAACTCGTGGCAAGGAAAAAGGAAAAAGAAAAAAACCCCAAAAAACCAAAACCCTAGTTCTACTCCTGCAGCAGAACTGATGTGTCATGGAAGACCTGAGGGTGGTCCTGCCCTGCCATTACAGCTGCTCCCAGGGCCACTGAAATGTGAATGCAGATTTTGTGCATTTTTTGATATCTAAAACTAGAAAGTTTACAAACTTAAGACTAAGAGATAAAGGGTCAACATAGTGTTTCTTCAGGAGCTTCTGCAGAACATGCCCTAGGACAGTGCAACATACTAAGTCAGGAGACAGGCTTTGCCTCTGTCAGACAAGCAGAGTGGAAATGTGCAGAAAGATCAGCAGATATTAATGAAGATATTGCAGTACTTCAACATCCTTCTGGCAGAATCAAGAAAGAAAGCAAACTGCAATGCAGAAAGGAAGGGAAAGATCACAGAATGGACGTGAAAAGGCTTTTTCCTTACAATCCCACCACAGTTGTACAATAGAAGTTGATAATAGGAACTGTCAAGGGAAAGAAACTGTAACAGGACAGCATCAAAGCTGAGAAAGAAGCAAAAGAACAGTGAATAATAGCAAGCACAGGTAAACAGTGGTGCAAAAGTGCCATCTACACTTATAACCAAGGACAGCACTTAATGTTAACGAATGCATTAACATTCCCAGGCGATAAGCTCACACACTCACAGCATTAGAGCATTTTAACATGTCTTGAGTAGCCTGTTAAGGGAGGAGGACAGGTAGTGCTTCATAAATTAAATCAAATACATTATGTGATCACATTTATTTTTATCTGAGCCTACACCTCTTGAATTTTTTATCACCTTAAAGAAGAAAGAAAGAATATAGATATGCCCTGCAAACCCATCAGTTTGTCAAGTTTAGACTTTGAAACGCATATAAAATTTACACCCACTGAGCATATTTTTATACCCACATAAAAATATATTCTGGCAGTGTTTTGCCAATATGTCATCTATAAAGTTTTGTTTAGACACATATATATATGGCATATATATCTATAGAGAGAGAGATAGATATGTGTATATATAGTATAGGAGTCTAAGGCTGCTTTCCATTGAAGAGCTTTTCATCGCAGTCATACCAGGGTGCTTTCAGCATCACTCTGCCCGAGCATAAGATACGACAGCTTCCAGGCAGAGAAGAACTGACCATCTGATCCCTAACTGGATTTCTGTTCTGACTGCTAAGCCAGAAAGGGCTACATGGTCCTCTCTGGGCAAGTCAAACCCAGTATTTGCATGCCTTCCCACAGACACAGCCACCTGCTTGCCTACTCTATCTTATGCGCCTGGAGGCTGAGCTCCAGGCCAGGGCACTCCTTCCTACAACAGACAACTACAGAAGAGTGCTGGGCATGCTGGCTGAATGCTGCTTCTGCACCCCCAGAAAACATCACAAAAGCTGCCAACACCTTTGCACATAACCCTGGATATTTCTGGTGCAGAGCCACAGTGCAGCCTTACACACATCTCACAGCATGGCATAAAGCTATGTGTCATCCCAACCCACAAACACACACTGCAGTGCAAGAGCCAGGAACTAAGAGACAAGGAGACAGCGGCATCTGAAGTGAACTACTTTGGTTGTTTTAGAGGTGGGGGGCAGAGTGTAATGCCATAAAAGGGGTGACTACAGATTCCCACTTGAATGCAGAGTGCAGAAAATCACTTGCAAAGGTATTTTTCTGATTATTGCTGTAGCAGAAAACAATAACACAGACATGCCTATTTTCTTTTTAAGCTAAATACCTGTCACATCCCACTTGGTTCCTTTTCTTCCCTTCCAGATTCTATTTGATTAGTAAGAGACAACTTATGGAAAGCAATTTCAAAGGCTGTACAGTACCACACTCATTTTTCCAAATGCTTCTTTTAATGGGTTCTGCACACACTGTGGTGTCCAGGGTTTTGTATTAAATAACCATAGAAAGTCTCACTGTGATACAGCTTCAGTGATCAACTGACACAGACCTGATTATATGACCAAGGAAAAAAGCTTTTATGCCTCCTCTGGGCCATGGCTGTGTGGTCTCCTTTCCTTTGCTGTTGTGTACTTTGTACTCCTGTCTGCTTACTACCACCAAGACAGTAATTTCAGTGAATCTACATGGCAGGTTACGTGGCAACACTACAAACCAGCATAAACCACTTTTTGTTAACGTTTCCCTTAAGCTGCACAGATGCATATGAATTTCATCCTAACATTAGCACAGTATCTATGTGCTTCCATTGACTGTGATCATGGAGAGCCATTTATCAGCTCCCCAGTGGCCTCTGAATTCCCACTGTACTCCAGGAACTCACTGGCATCCTTAAGTATGCCAATAACCGTTTTATTTCCTTCCCTCGTACTTAGGTTGACATCTGACACATTAAAACAAAAATTTGACTTGACTATGGAAAAAGTTCATCAGCTGGTATATGGAAGACATCGCAAGGAGCAGTAATATCACATGCCCCTTCAGTTCAATGGGACTGGTTAAGCTGTCATGCTCACCTTTGACTTAAGTAAAAACAGGATTGTCCAGTTCTGTTATTCAGGTTTTGATGTGCATTGTTCTGTCTCATGTTACCCTATTACAAGGTATGAGCAGAGAAATACAGGAGATCTGAGCCACAAAACCCAGGGTAAGCCTTGGGCTGCATCCTGCACTCGCACCAAACAGAGAGAGTAAAATAGCAAAGGTGGGGATGGAGGGAACACCTTCCTTGCCAAGTGGGACCATGCCCTGGTCAGACAGTACATTACAGCTCAGAAAAATGTGACCCAAGCTCAAGCCCAGAGCCGTGAGCAGCCTGCCAAAGCAGTGCTTTCAAACTCTGAATCAGTGAGAATGCTGAAAATTACCTAACGTATTATTATTTGACACTGGCATAGTCAAAATTTTGTCCTTATTAATTTAAAGCATGCAGTAAACTTCTTGTCCTCCCTGTTCTGTACATTCTCTATATCAAAGTGTGCACTGTGCTGGGATATATAATCCCTAAATCATTTTCAGATCTGACTTGCACAACTGCAGTAAATTTCACCTGGGCAGTTCTTGTGCTCCTTTTTATGTGTGAACTGAGGAATGGTATTTATGTTTTACGTAAGTAAATACTCCATCACAATCAGATTTGTGTGCATAAAGCAACAAGAGAGGTTGAGGCCCTGTGTTAATCGGCCTAGAGAGCTGCTATAAATCCAAACTCTTTAGTTCTTTAAAAGGGGACTTTGGGCCTTTGGTTAGACCAGTGCATTAAGCCACTGCAACAGGAAGAATCAATTCTGCCCCATCCTTGCTCCTACCCAGTCCTCAGTCCCTCAGTCCTCACGTGGATCCCTGCCCTTTCCCCAGTGCAGCTGCCTCATCCTGCAGAGCTTCTCTCAGAAACCTGAACCCTTACATCAGAACAAAATCGGGCCCAGCACAGATCTTTCAAGCATGGATTCAGCACACTAATGACAACCCAAGAGACAGAATATCTACAGCCCTTTGCACCAGTCTTCCTTACAGCACATGGTTCTGCAGTCTCCCACCACCGTGAAGCTCACTCAACTCATTTTCCTTGTAGCTTTTGAGGCTGCTACAGAGGCTCTGGTGTATAAACAATAATTAACATCTGAAAGCAGAGGCTTACAAATGGCATTGTTTGGCTTGCAATAAGCTTCACTCAATTTTTCTTCCTTATAGAGAATTCTTAAAGAGAATGCTGACAAACAAGCAGCATAAGGTCTGTGTTTTATTAAAATTTAAAACACATGCTGCATACACAGAATGTCAAAAGAATATGTTAATTAAGTACAGGAGTGGGCAGCCAGCTCAATCAGCTCTTTGCTGTGAGGGTGTGAAGCTGAGAGGTGCCAACAGCAGAGTTATGTCATAACCATATAGAGTACAGATCTAAAAAGGTATAGACATTTCCTCTTCAAACTCAGCATTTCTCATCTTCTTTGGTATTCCATGCTGATAGATCAGAAAGCACTGTAAACCATTTTACTTTGTTTTTGTACAGGACATTACCAGGACATCCAATCAGTACTCCCATGCTAAATGAGTGAGGAAGAAAGGGCTGTGAACTACAATTGCACACAGCTCTTGCCAGATGATATCCAGAGCAGCCTTCAGAATATCCAGCCCTTGCTGTTCTTGCTCCCCATCCCCCTTGGGCACTCAGCTGCAGCACACCTTACATGGCAGACAACAAAACCCAGCCACAGGTACATCACCTGGCCTTCACTTTGTCAAGCTTTCAGCACCTCTTAAAGAACAAACCCCAGAATCAGAAGACAAAGCACTTGATTTAGAAAATACATTTCACAAGGCTGAACGCTGGCCCGTCATAAGTGACATCCCTTATCCATCTCCTCTGCTGCTTTGACAGATAGTGACAGGAATTAAAATACTACGCTCATTTTATGTTCTAGATTCTTATTTGGCTTAATTCAGGACAGCTCCTTTGACCTATGGTAGTTGAAACTGTGGATTTTGGTTTCCAACTTGAATACATTTTCTCTCACTCAAAAGAGAAGCAGTTCTATGTAAACCCAAGATCCAGTGCAATTCCCTTTGCTGCACATTCATTCTGGACACAAATGAAAATGGATGGAACGGCATTTTTATACTGACACTATGGGGAAATCTCACTCTGCTGAAGCTGGGCATGTTCTGAGCCATCTAGTAGTGGAGTCCATTTAAATGCATAACTTCACTGCAAAAGTCATGTTTTGGTGGTTTTTTTGTTTTAGGGCTTTTCACCCCCTCACCACCAAAAGATGAATAATGAGCAGAAACACAGAGCATGGGCAGGCCACTGCTCTTATCTCATATTTACATCATGCTTCTTGAAATGAAGATTATTCCTTTCGACCAAGTTTTCCTACTGCAAGAGCCAACTGTTACACTTTTCATTTAACTTTTTGTTAAAATTCTTTTTTTCTGTTAGTATCATCTGCTGTGATGTCGCTGGTTTGCTGGTAGTTATTCCTTTTATAGTAATTCCCTGGAACTCCACTGAGTTACTGTTTATACCCTGAGCTGCATCACAGGTTGGGAAAAGATGCATGAAGAGGCAAGGAGAATACAGAAAAGATGTCATCAGCCCACTTTACTGCATAAATCTTTCTCAGAACTCCAACATCTTCTCCTGTTAATGTAAACCATGCACAAAAGGAAGCATAAAAACTTCAGCAATTCAGGCCTTAAATGTTAGTACTACAGGGAATTTTCAACGATTTACTGGTAACATACCGAGCTAATGGAAAGAGCAGAGCCCAGGGCAAGCACTCTTACAAGGGATGGGCTGCTGAACTGGATTTATGAGTCCAGCCGCCTTTTAAAGGTGGAGGAGCTGCTGCTCCACACTTCAGCACTGCATTTCCTTGAAGCGCTGCATTTCCCTAGGACAGTAATTGCTGACAGTTATTCAAATAAAAGTAGCAAATTGTTTTTACCAATAAACTCTGTTGTCAATAACAGACTGATACTGTTTTTGAACAGCTTAAAAAAAAATAAATGTGATTTATTCATCAACCAGTTTTTATCAATACCTCTAAAGTTCATATTCAGAAAGCATCTCCACTTTGCTTTTAAACAAATAATTTCATCATAACACACTTCTCAGTAAAACTACAATAAGTTTTCACATTATATTACAGGAGCAATGGCTATTCAGCTCTAAATAATGGCTCCTTTGCTAGACAAGTCAATGGAAATTGATTTGTTTCAGCCTCCTGTGCTCACACACACAAAGCCTGCATACAACAACCCTATTGACTTTTGCAAACAGTACTCAACCTTGCATCCTCAAGGACCCATAGCAAATTTTTTAGATCATTCCCCTCCTATATTGTACCTGTTATGAACCGAGACTGCATTTAAATGTCAGACTCCAGTAATAATACCACAAAGAGTAAATTAGTCACCAAATTGGAAATCTAGTTCATACTGCAGCACACAGCCCAAGATATGATGTGAGGAAGAAGAAAATTAAGATGTATTGAATTTCACTATAGCAAGTATCAACTGTATGTGTGGTAAAAGGAGAGGGGTGCCGCACTCTGTCTACACAAGAAGTTCTGGCACACAGGCCACCCTACGGGCTCCCATCTGCACACAGAGCATTCTGCATGGCAGACAGGCCTTTTCCAGTCCTGTGTCTACTGACTATTTCCTCTCTTCTATAAACAAGAACATTTAAAAACTATCAAAATAAAGATTAGGGATATCAGCATGGCAGAAACACTAAGTGCAGTATCGAAGACACAAGAGACCATATGGTCCATCAAAATCCGCATTTATAAGCTCTGGAAATACAAAACAACCATTTTTCTATCTTTTTAATCCTTCCATTCCTACTTAATTCTGATTATCCTACTTAACTCTGATATAAAGCTGATATCCCTACATATCCAGAAGAAACCTGCTATTGTTGCTGTGTTTCATATTCCAAAAATTATTGCCATAAACAAAAGCAGTTGTGAGAAGTCCATATATGAATGCCTTCAAGGCTGATGCTTGACCTCAGGCTTTTGAGTCAGTTACTATCTCAGATAACTTATTGGCCCCAAGTTGTTTTACTCCTTTTTGATTTTTAGAAAACTTAAGAGTGAACTTTGGCATCCAACAGGCTTTGTGATAGCAGCTTTGTTTACACATGTCACAGCAGTATTTTCACTTACATTTCACACAATGCCAAGTGTCTAGTGACAACGCAGTACATTAAGCTTCAGATTTATTTAACTGATATAAACCTCAGAAGTGGGCACTTGAATATTCTTTATGTTGGTTAACCCTCACCCAAAAAGAAAGAACAGGTGACTGTTTTTGTTGTTGTTCCCACTATAGTAGTGTAAATACTGCGTGTTTACCAGTGCAATGAGCTAAGTGTCCTAAGTGAAATCACAAAGCTGGTAGAAATCAGCCCTGATTATGCCCCAGGCTGCTTTGCTGAGGTTTTTGGTTCATTTGTTTTAAGAACAAGATGGGACCAACATAGCTGTTCATGACAAAGGACAGCTTGGCTATTGGTAGGATGTGTCACACAGGAATGAGTTCTGGTAGGCAATAAAAAAAAGAAGAGTTGACCGCATAACTTGTTTTTAGCTGAAAATGAGTTGTGCAACTTGTTTAAGGGCAATCCCATTAGCCACTGTTAATCTACGTTCTGTATAAAGATAGATACCTAAACTTCCATGAAAAAACATGTATAATCATGCAAGAGATGCCCTCTGAAGGCCAGCTGCCAGATGAGGTGACCCAGAAAAACGTGTGATCAGGTACATGAATCACAAATCTTTTGGCTGTATCAGATAGATGAGTTCACTGATGCAGCATGGGCCGAAACTGCTGCACCAGGCAACAGCTTTGATAGATCCAGCATTGCCCCAAGGTGAAGAACCCGTGAATGCCAGCAGAGATCATTCTGATACACATCTGAACTTCCCTGCCTCCATTTGTTTTATTTAAATATTTAGATGTGAACTGCCTGACCCCGAGCAAAGCTAGCAAAACAGAGAACCTTTAACTGAGCACTAATCTCAGCGTGCCTGAGAATAGCTTTCAGATAAGAAGCGAAGCCGCAGATATGAAACGCTTTGGGATACAGCTGCAGATGTCATACTGATTCCTCCTGATTTTTATCTCTGAACGTTATTTTGAGATAACCTTGATTTTTTTTTTTCCTAATTTCCAACAAGTCTTGTTTTAGTTACTTTACAGCAAAGCCTGCGAGCCACTGAAACCGTAAGGAACTCCAACCCAGAGAGAAAACAACGTTATTCAAGTTCTCCCTCCTGACAGATAGCATACAACTCCAATAAACCAAATTAATAACATTTTCTGTGTGACTGCTCATGTAATAATAATAATTTGAAAAAATATATATTTTTTATAAAGCTCCACTCCGGCTGGTGATTCCTTTCATCTCAGAGCTCTGCAGAACCTTTTGCTTCCCACAGTGATCCTACACCAGGTACCGACCCCAGGTCAAATAGCTGTACCATGATTAGAATGTTGCTTTCAGGTTCATTTTTTTTCCTCCTGCCAGTGAACGCCACTCGAGGTGCTTCTCCTCTTACAATTGCACATTTCATATCATTGTGTCACATGTATTAACATTTTCCCTCTCACCCCATATTTGCTGCTGCGTTCTAAAACTTTTTCTTCCTCCAGGTTACAGAATAACTAGCATCCATTTGCTTCTCATAAATGGCCTTACGTATATTCAGAATTACTCTTTCCTCCTTCTGATCTAACCTGGCCTTTCTCTTCTCTCATTTTCTTCCTAATTGCTTCATTAGAACAAAAAGGGTCCCCTTTTGACTGACATCACCCAAAGCAACACAGTTATCAACTGGGAACAAGTGAAAAAGCAAGAAGACCTGACCATAAACCATCACCACAACAAAAATCTTTTGCATATCAGAAATGCTATTTCCAGCTCTGAGACTGGAAGTGAAAGTCTTGTCTGCACTTTGGGGTGCCCATATTTAACAAGGAAAGAAGTGTTAACTGAAAAGGCTGATTGCAAAAGCAAAATTAAATAACTTGTTTGGCTTGCTTACGTGAGAGTGCAAAACTTCCTCATCAGTATAACATTGGGACAGCCATCAGAACAGATTCAAAACCACGCATACTAATGAATGGAGAAGTGAAAAAAAGGTAAGTTATGAAAACGTTCTGAATGATCAGAAAAAGATGGAGGCAGGAAGGGTGTGGATACATTTTTTTACCCTTCCCTTTAAAACTGGGAAAACATCTTAAGAAACTATATGATGATAACGGATTAGACCTGGACACAGTGATCAAGCAGATCTCAGCAGCCAACCCAGTTTTTATGTCAGGGAAAAGCGTTCTGTGTAAAGCTGGATGTTATATAGACAGATGAGATTATGCTATTTGGTGTGGAGTATTTGCAAGAAAAAAAACCCATATCAGCAAAGATAAAAGCAATACATTTGTAAGGATGAAAGCTCGGGGGAAAATAAACGCTGACTACTTTTGGAAGAGAACTCAAAAACAAAGAAGTTGTGCAGGAAAAAAAAGTAGCAGAAGAAGAGCATGGCAAAAGAACGCACATACTGACTCTAAGTCTCCAGCCCAGGACATAATGCCATTGTCATATGTACAACATCAGGAGGTTCATAAATAAACTGAATTATCACAATTTTCCTCCTCCATCTTTCCTGGCAGTTTTTGACTCCCAATTAATATTTTGGAAAAGTACAACCTTGCCTGCAATAGCTGTAAAGTCGTAACCTGATTCATATCTTCAGCCCACCATCCTAGGGGCAGCCTCAGAACTGCTCACCATTGGCTGTCACCTCTGAGAGGGCTCAGCTCTTGAATGCTTCAGGAGAGGCTTTCCCTGAAGTCTCAACATTTAGTGCCTCGTGAAAACATCAGCTTTAATTTATAAACTAAATCTTCAGTTCTCAAGTTGGCAGGAGAAAGATTTACTGTAAGTACAATGGTCTCAATGCAGAAAACAAATTTAAAAAAAAAAAAAACATTTTATAAAAGAGGGAAATGTGAGCTTGAGGATGGAAAGCAGACAGTGCAGGAGCTTGGCATGGGTAACTGCATCAGCCTAGGGCACAGAGTGTGTGCCCACATCACTGCTGGTGGGAGGGAGCAAGAGGCAAATCTCATCCAGATGCATGACTGCATGACACCAGGTAGAACAGATGAACAGATGAACAGAAATGAACCGCATAAATATCAGCAAGACCAACGACGAAA
The DNA here is from genome assembly GCF_019238085.1 of Lagopus leucura. NCBI lineage: Eukaryota > Metazoa > Chordata > Aves > Galliformes > Phasianidae > Lagopus > Lagopus leucura. The sequence goes on along the minus strand of NW_024962270.1, from coordinate 12,341,628 downwards.
TCTAATACTGCAACTGATGACAATCAGTGGGAGAATTATTAATACTTAGGGACACCTGAACTTACATTTCTTCCCCTTTTTCATAGGGGAAGATATCCCATTCTTTACGTAAACATTAATCACAGTGTCACGCACTGAGCAGTGTGCCAACCTCAGCAGGAGCTTCTTTGTGGCAGCACTGCTGTGGGCCATCGCACCGCTAAATATTTAAACCTGGTGCTCGAATTCACAGCACAGTGCAGTTTATCAGAACACAATAAGCAACAAAGGCAGCACGCCTTTATCCAAGGAAATGACGACCAATTGGTGGAGATGTTACCTCTCCATTCCCCAGTGTCTCTTGGCATTACAGCATGAAAAAGTGCTTCACTCTTCATCCCGAGTCATGGCCAGCTATTCAGCAAGCACTAACTGGACAGACTGTTCAAATACAAGGAACACAGCATTTATCTTGGCTGGACAGGATCAAAACACAGCCATTCCTACTTCATGCAACAAGAAAATATACAGTGCAACCCACTCCTCAAAAAGCATTAACCCTGGATGCTCAGTGAATGCACGTAGCCTTCCACCAACCTTCATTATTCCATACCTTCAATTTCTGAGGTAGCTGAATGAGATACAAGCTGCCTAGCTACTGCTGGGCGAGTAATGAAGGAGTTAACAAACCAGCCACTATGAAAAAGAAAAGAAAAATAATAATTTGTTTCCTCCACTGTGTCACCCTTTTGTATTTTAACAGGTACTCTCAATTAATTACAAGTCTGCATTATGACTCTTAACATTTAGACTAAAAGTTCAGCATAAACTCAGGGTCACTGTTTGCAGTTTCCCAGTGCCCCCTGAGCACACAGCCTTACTTCTTAGAAGTAACCATGAATGTTAAAGGTACAAAGTAAGTATAAGCAAAAAATGAAACACAAAACACTAAAAATATCCCTGTGATCTATGCATGCAGCCACGCTGCCTGACAGATTCAATTAAATCTGTCATACATCATTCCTACAGCGTTATTGATAGAGACATAGTGGTATTGAATTTTAATTATTCAGCTAATATTGATCCCACAATAATCTGGTGAAAATCATCTCAGGTTGTCAGTACCCCCAGGAGACAACGGCTATTATCTAATTATAAATCACACTGTGTCATTTGATGAAAGGTTAGGAATTTTTTTTTTTTAAACACATTTTTGCAGTCAGATTCTCATGTATAAATCAGAGTGACATGATTTGCTTTAAATGTTAATTATTTTCTTCGCATTGAGCATCTATTCCATTATCATGACCGACTCATAAAAGCAAGCTCTTAGTGCATGCAGCAAATTCCCAGAGATACAACAACAATTAAGGAACTGAGATTTCAGTTTTACTTCACACTGACCTTGAGCAAGCAACTGTAATGCTCACAGGGCTCGCCTTCCCCCCAGGAGAAGAGCGGGACACATTTGCAGCACTCACTCTTGTTAAGCATATAAGATTCTCAGAGGAAAGCTGAACAGCAGCAAACTTTCCTCTCCAGCTCTCAGATTGAGACAGAGGCCTGCCAGTAACCCTGCAAAGTGTTTTGCTATGCACCCTGCAGCAGTGACCAGGGTGCTAAGTGCTGACATTCTCTATTTCTTTTTCTCCCCTCAGATCCCATTTTTCCAACCTGCCCAGGACAACATCAGCCTGCAGCAACAGTGGCACAAGGCAGGAGCGTGGCACCATGGGACCACATTACCATCCCTGTGCCACTGCTCCACATGTGCCCAGGATCCCCAGGCAGCTGCTGCAGCCCCTGCTTCCACCCACCTCATTATGCTGTCTGCTCCTTTTGCGAGCAGCAAATAGCCCTGTTCTTGAGTGCTCTGCAAGATGCCTTCTTGCTGTTGGTACACTGCTCATTTCCACACTTTTCAATGCCAGGGAGATCTCAGGTGTGAGCAGTTTTCCTAACACTCACCCCATGCCCTGCAGCCAGGGGGCTACTGTCTGCTATGATATGCTCTTCTATGATATGCTGCTGCTCTAAAATTACTTCTAGTTTGAAGTAACACAACATGATTCAGCATCCCTGAAATAAGCTCTCAAGGTGGTCTGCAACAGTCCCTTACAGACTTCCCTTCTTCATCCATTACTATTCAGAAAACACACCTCACATCCAAACTGAATCTGGAACCCTGGGACCAGAGGAGGGAGCCCATCCCCATATCACAAAGACATCCTGGCTCAGCTTCATCCTTTTGTGACAACTGGCTCAAGCACCCTCCACTGACCCAAGGTGAGCAGAGAAGTGCCAGCCTTTTCACTGCATCTTATCCCCACTGAGAGACCCAAGGGCAAGCAGTGCACCTCCCTGGGTAAGGCGGTCAGAGGGAATCTTTATGCACAATCCAATAGCACATGACAGACGGCATCCCTGCAGGGTACATTTCTGTATAAGGAAAGAGGGTGATAAAAGTACCTGATCATTGCTCCCTAAAATACAATGACTTAAACAACTGCAGTGATGGTCTGTAATAAACGCACCATTCAGTGCCATTCTGGGACTCCCTTTTTTCCCCGTGCATGCCTTGAACTTTATGATACAGAAATGAGGATAAAATAAATGATCAGCGACAAATGGCCTAAACTGAGAACATGAAATCTGAAAGGGGAGGTTAAATATTTAGAAAACTGTAAGTGTCCTCCTCTAGATTTGAGTTTTATCTGATTCAAAAATGTCACTATTGAGTCAAGGACAACTTAGAGACTAAAGAAATTTTTCAGATGAAACAAGGGACATTTTGGAAAATCAGGTTCAAATGAGAAGTATACACATGAAAGCTATCACTTGGCACTCATTGCAGTCTGTAAGCCCTTATGGGCCATGGGACTCACTTTATTTTGTCAAAGGACATTTTTACACTTGTAGTTGAAACCTCCAAAATCATGACATTTTCTGCATCTAATGGATTTTGGAGACTCCATAGGGAGACTGACAAAAATCCTCAGCGCTGCCCTCAACTGCAGGAACTTTCAGCAACAAAAACATCCATTTTTAACAACAGCTTTAGATTAGCACCTCACTCATGTACTTTATTGGGGGTGAAGCATTGTCGGGGGTCTTCAGAAGGATTCCCCCCCAAACGCCAGGGACTTCCACACCCACTGTATGTTTTAGATCCTTGGAGAGCTGAGATGCAGTTTGAAAGGATTGAGATGCAATAACCCAAAGCGTTATTTCATTTTTCAAAGAAAGCTAAAACATAAGGCAGAATTAAAAGCTCTTCCAACTTACCTTCTCAAACCCACCCCTAGGGAGTCTAGGTGAACCACATCCAAACTCAGTGCGACGTTCACACCCAACTGATTATTCATTCTTCATTTTTATTCTTTTAATTACCCCAAAGATCTTCAACACAACGCAGTAGAATAAACCACTACGAACAAGATCAGAAAATCTCTAGTGTTATTCATTCGAGCTGCCATTTTCATTCCATTCAAAGCATTTTCAGTCACTTTTCATGCATGAGTCAATTTTCCCTCAGTCATCTAAAGAAGAAAACTGTCCTAAGTTATTGCTACTTTGAGCCACCTTAGTTCTTTGTAAATAGTTCATTTTATGACTCCTTTCTAAATTTAGGTCCATTCTATTTTGTCCTTGCTTTTTAGCATATATCACACCCAACCAGTTCTTTTCCATAATTAACCCCACGCATTCACACCTACTAGTGTTTTTTCTTACTCCAAATGCAACTTCTCATTTTGCTTCCTCTCCAGAGAACCCTGCATTGTGCCAAAAGCTTCATGAACAAATAAACATACTGGGAAACACTCTCTCAGCAGGGTGTGCAGTTTTGTGTTGTTATTCCACCAGCATGAGGAACAGAAAGCCAAAGTGAACCTCCAGAAGAAGCCTTAAGGAAAATGATGCCAGAAAATGTCATGTTTACCATGCACCATTTCTTCTGTTCTGCCTGCAGAAGCATTTGTCTTTTCAGTCCAAGGCCAGCCCTCCCATGTAAGCCTACCCATACCCCCCAGAGAAGAATTTGAGCTCACATCGCTGGATTCACAAATGGGGCAATAATGCAGAAGGCACTAATTCCTTCTCTGCAGGGTGACACAGCTACCTCAGGTCTGATGTAAGAGAAAAAGCTGTGATATTTCAGTTTGCAATGCAAAACTGAGGTTACGCCTAGAAACAAGGAAACAGCCTTTGTGCAAAACATAAGAGAAAAATCTACATGCTAATTTCAAGGTAAAGTTGCAAAGAAATTCATACTTTAAACAATTCAAGGATTTTTGAAAACCTGAGTACCTGTGCATACAAAGAGGTTACGTGCATAATGGTTCAGATTTGTATACCTGAAATGGAGGTATACAAACCCAACACACTGAGTGATGGCAGACAAGCACGACAAGCATGCAGAAAATCTGCAGCTAAACAAAAGTAAAAAATAAACAAGCAATTAAAGAAGGACTGTGCAGTGCATGGCTTTGAGTATTTCCCAGAGGCCATCAATCCAGTACCATCCTACTTGTCAGCTGGCACCAGACCCATGCATACACCTCCTTGTTGCTCAGACCCCTGCAATTGTTTCACATATTTATTACTTTTCTTTCCTGAAATTTAAACTGCTATTTGATCAAATGTGTTTTAAACCGTTTGATTATAATGGCGTATTTCAATATTCTGTCAAGTGGAATATCAATGACTTAGAGATTAACAGCACAAATAAAATAGACTTCCAAAGGAAATGTGGCCTTTGGTAAATAACAAGTGAGATACCATCAGTACTTTTGGGTCACCCTGCGTAACACTGGCTTGTGTACTGATATAGGCTGGCTTAACAATCAGGATCAGTATATTAAAGGACCAACATATTAGTTTAGCAAAAAGAATCAATGAGTGCAGGGCCTAAAACTTCCCAGTTTAGTTTCACTTGGTGTGTGAACAGCCTTGTTCTTCTCAACTATCCTGCTTCACAGGAGCACTGGAGTCACAGCAGACTACTTTCGTCTTTGCATCTACCAGGAGCAAGGATTTTTTCCTTGAATTTCACGTATACCATTTTGGGTTACAGTGCATTAAGATAGAAAGTTGCATGTTATGCTATAACGAGCAATGGGAATTTGCCAGATTGGGGAAAAACAGCTTAAGTCACCACGATGAAGCTGATAATGGAAAAACGTGGAGGAATTAAGTGATCTGAGACCACCATAGGCCACTACCACACATGCCCAGAAGAACATTACCATATATTAATGAGTTCTTGGAAAAGAATGAATATGGATGCCAATGTATTGCATATGTATGTCTTAACCGTTTAAATGTAGAACTTGAACTCTGAGAGCACATGCTTGATTAATCAAGTCACCCAGTATTTATCGTGAGGAATGAAGGAACGCCGCCTTCTAAGACCACATCTCTAACTTCAGTTAGAGAGTTTTCTCTCCAGATTTCTGTATTTGCCCTAAGAATATTGCTACCACATCTTTACATCCACCCATCTTCCTAGAATATGTGGTGTGACCACTTCAAATCAACAAAGGTCTCAGCAAGAGCTGTTGAGTAAAAATAATGTAAGAAAAAAAAACAACAGAGCCATACAGGCCTTTAGCAGCACAACTCTTAAATCTTCCCTGAACATTTTTAACAATCTTCAATAATTTTCTCTTTAGGACCTCAGCATTTTTGTCAAAAAGCTAAACTGAAAGTTTCATTTTTTTCAACAAAAGATCTTAATGTGAATGAGGAAAAGGTATACTAATATTGACAAACAGAAAGAACACGTCCTTAGGTAAGTGCTGAACACATTTGAAATTCTAGTCCAAATGCATCTTTGCTGCTGAAGTATACAAGGGTTTTTTTTCATCTGATATCTGTACAATCAAGTGATCTGATTTAGTGAAGTACGTATTGAACTAGTAATCAAACCCAGAAAAACAGAGCCCCTCGAGCAAACTAAGTGGCTTTCTGATGTCCTTGCTGACAGTATTTCTAAGAATTACTGAGAAGCAGTGAAGACTCGCAATGAGAGACAGAATGACTAAAGATGCACTTCAATAGAAAGAGCTGCCACTCCTCCCTTTCTGTTGGATATAAAGGGAACAAGAACTAGCTAGAGCTGTGAACTCATGACATTTCAAACACTGGATTTAAAAAATAAAGGTTTTCTGAGAAACACAACAGATTCATTACTCCATCCAAGATGTCGGCAAGCATTTCTGCATTCCAGCAGCCAAAGTCAAAGCTGCAGGAGGAAGATCCAACAGAATCAAGAGTACATACAGGGGACAAAATGGGTGATCAGGGCATAGCCCTAGGCCCTCAGCACAGCTCCTTGGATAATGCACTGTTTTGAACAAAAGGAAAGGCAGTGCTGGATAACCAATTTGTCTCCATTCACTACAGGGCCTTGGGGCAGTGGTGAACTTGCACTGTGTAACACTGATGAGCCAGCCTCATCTGCGATGCAACATTTCTCAGCTTGCCTCAGAAGGAGAAGGGCTGTTCTCACATTAAAATCATATCTATTATTACAAGTGAAAGATGTCTAAATTGCACATAGGTGGCAGGTGCAGAAACGCACTTCAGGGTGAATGCACTATTGACTCGAGTGTCACAGGGGCTCAGAGGAAGAATACGCAGAATCAGCCAAAGCTGATTTCTGAAAAAGAAGCATTTCTAAGAATACTCCATGATTATAGAACAGGTTTTAAAGCATCATCACTTTAATTTGGGACATGGCCCAAGCAAGTACTTAATGAATTTTCATAGAGCTGACCAGGATCCTACCTGTGCAGTAAGAAAACTTTCACGTGGGTGGCAAAATCACCAAGGTTAAAATGGCTTTCTGCTCCATTCAACAAGCAGAGACACTCACTTTGGAATCCAGATTCTTCTTGCACCCTTCTGCATGTTCCTGCAAGTCCACACAACAAAACAAGCTTCCACCTCTGAACTAGGCTGTGTTTTCTATTGAACAACACAGTGGAATTCAGTAGTCCCTACCTCACGCCAGTCAGAAGAGATAGCAAAATTAAAAGTTGTCCAAAAATGAAATGCAAGAGTTGCTGCCTTAGTCACACCAAGCCTCTATTTCTCTGCTTCTCACACTGGCATTATTGGATCAGCTCAAGGAGAGTCACATCCTTCAAAGACTCCTGGTTGAAACCTACATGAAAATTTATGGTTCGCTTTTATCTTTAGCCTATATCACCTGCAAGGCTCATACTGATCTGTAACAGCCTGAAAAAAGTAATAATTAAATTAACACAGGCAGACATCTGTGACCTCTGACTGAGCTTCACCTGAGATTTCCTAACCCAAATTGCTGTATTCATAGAGCTGCTTTTCATTCTCCTGGTAGTCATAGCTGATGCTAGGAGATTCTCCAGAGCTATTTCCTGTCCCTCTGAGTGCCACAGTCCTGCTACAACTATACTTCCTTCTCCAATGCCTAACATAGATTTTTAGAACTTCAAGAGTCTTTTTATATGGCTAAAACCTTGTGGGATCATACACATCATTCAGCGGCTTGAGATCATTTTATTTACTGCCTTAAACATTCCTCCACAGACAAAAAAAACTGGATGACAAACATACAAGTAGCAACAACTTCAGTCAGCCCATGATGGACAAGGACAGCACAGCCTTGACTGTACCCGAGTGATACTTGATGGCATAGAAAAGACTCCACTCCAGGCTTAATGACAAGCAGCATGAACTGGTAGAGATGTTTGCTATTAAAATAACTTATTTCTGGCTCTGTATTTATCTGCAGATAACATCAGTGAGAATGTGCTTTTTTTCTCCTCCTGATGGTTGATGCTGCCATCGACTCACTTGACCCATTCACCTACCACAGCCAACCCACAGGGGGACTTCTGCAACAGGGCCACCTCCTCCAGCTTCTCCTCACAGATCCACCACAAACTGCAACATGCTGAAACGGCTGTTGTCACTCAACATACAGTTGCAGCCAAAGACCCAGTCAGTGTGACTCCTCCAGGATTACTCTTCTCAATCTGTTTCACTCCAAGGGTGAAAAAAAAATCAATGCTTTGCATTCACTTTCTTTTTTCTTTCTTCCCTTTTCTACGTCGAAGGAAATGAAGCAACATCCATTCCAATTATTACTACTATCTAAAGCCTTTCCAATAACGAGGCATATGGACAGCTAGACACGCACAAACTAATCAGCTTTTACTGCCTGATAAAGCGTCACACTTGTCGTGTTTCCTGATCAGCCAAGCTTATTAGTTCACTTCACATGACGGTCACAAATTTGCATCTATTATCCACTGTCTGAAGATTTAAGAGCTTCCTGTTCTGCAGAGATTATACATCAATGGAAACAATTCTTAAGGGAGAGAAAAGAATATATTAGTTCAGTGCTAGCTTTGCTGGGCAGGCCTTGTTGGATTCATCACTTTAGTCTACTACACTGACTGAAACCAATGCAGATGGTTTTACCCAACTCCCTCAGAACTGAATGGCACTGGACTAGTAATAATAGCACTAAACGCTCTTCTGAATCCTTAAGAACATAAAGCAAATGAGACTTCTTTTTCTTTGGTTGAATAACAGTTCATTATATGCTCACAAAGTCAAGTGGGCACCTGAGCAGATGCGAAGTACCTTCAAGGCAGCACCGTGTTTAACAATTTCAGAAACAGCTTCCTCACACCCTGCCACTGCTGTGTCACCAGAGGTGCAGATGCAGAAAGAGGGAGCAGGACAGCACAGGTTCCCTGTGGTGCCCCACTCCAGCACGTAACAGACACCCAACTGCTCGTCTCAAGCACATAGCTTTAGATACTAAAACATGGGGATGCACTCAATCACCAAAAATAAATCAGTGATAATCTTCATTTACACATTCCAAGTAGGACAAACAATAACAATAATTAAAAAATAAGTGGAAATCAGAGCCAAATACTTTCCCTTGCAAGCATTAGGGTTTGAGTCTTATATTGTTGATTCAATCTGGCTCCATTTCCTTTCCCAAAAATGCCAGTTTCTTTCTCATTATTACCTCCAGCCAGAAAAAAAGAAAAAAAAGGGAAAAAAAAGGCCGATAGTTATTCCAGCCATGAATCAGCAAACAGAGGAGAGGTACATGAACATTCAGGATTGCATCTTCCCTGAAGAGATTAATTGTAGCAAGCTTGCCTGGCCTTCTGCCACCTTGTACTCCTGCATAACAATCTATGCACTACCGTTTGCCACCCTGCCCCTCAAAATGGGCATGGATAGCTGGTGTAAGTGTGCTCTCTAACAAGTCAGAAAGAGGGAATTAGCTGCCCTTTACTTTCTGCTCAGGTCAGCTAATTGTCAGAGTGGTCAGACAAGCTGCAGGGGGAGAGCTGTATGAAAATCACATCAGGCAGACAGATTGGTGAGTCCATTATCAGTGTCTTCCACATTGCCTGAGAATCCAGAGCGTGAGGCAGGAGCAGGGAGAGAGGGGCAAAGGGAGCAGTGAGGCTTGGTACTGTATGAACAGCCCTTCCACCAACATGCAGCAAGGGAAAGGAGAGCCGCACAGTTAAATTCATTCTCTTGTTGAACGGGGCTACAGATAGAAAGAGTCAAAAAGTGAGATGTTAACTGTCAGTGCAATTCTCAGTTGCATTTACAATGAATATCTAAGAGCTGGACCCTTTCTCTAACTCCCTTCCGTATTTCCAATAAGATACTCAGAGTCACATCTGAGAAGAACAGTGTGCACAACAAAAAGCTCAACATGCTAAAAGCGATGCATTTCAATAAACACGTTAAGGCTCTGTTCTGCTCACAAGGAAGAAAAATTGCTTCTCCTGGTGACACCAGGCAAAGTTTTTGCAGGTAGGCCAATAGTCATAGATAGAAAGAAAAGCTGACATCACCCAGCTGGTGAAGGGAATTCTGACTAAACAGCACTCCTCCTCAAGAAGGAGCCTAGCTCCAAGAGACACTCTCCCGTCCATGGCTGGCCCTTATGTGAGCCCAGAGTGGTTGCACCCTCGGTCCCCCCTTCTGGGGGCTTGGGAAGCACAGGTGCAAACAATTTGTCTACGCTCCCTGGGCAGCCACAGCCCTTCACCAGATGCTCAATCACCCATTCAAGCCCTAACGGCTCCCCTACAGGCACCTACTGACATTTATTCAAGTTCTGACAACATGGGTGCTGATGATGAATAAGCTCACTTATTTGGGCTAATGCTGCAACCCTCTCACCCTCACATGTTCCAAACTTCACAGATATTCAGCAAATCCCCAAAATATCCCAAGTATATCATCCCATAAAGGTCAGCAATCCTACTCCTGGTCTAATATTCATGAACCAATTCAAAAGCTATAGAAATCACAAAGCACCTGTTGGCATCCACTGGTCACCAGGATTTCTGTAAAAAGCACAAATTCTCCATAATAGACTATATTTATGTATGTATGTATTAATAATCAGTAATGAAGAGCAAAACACAGAAATACCTAATTTGTTCACAGTCGTCAACTACTTGAAGCTTGAATGACAAACGAAGAAGTACTGAGAAAGCTGCAGCAATTTTGTTGTGATACTTGTATGCTCTGTGAGATACCTCCTCCAAAAACATGTTTGTCATTCATAAAGACAGGGCCATGTAATCAATGGAAGAAGAGATACGTTAACTGTGAAAGACACCATGTGAACAAAATCTTTTTTGTCCATAAATTCCAAAAGAGAAAGATGGAAAACAATTCTCTCTGACTTAGTGACTGGGACGCAGAGACTTCTTTGTGACCTGCACAGGTCTAGGCAGCAGCCAGCAGCCTGTTGTCTCAGTCCTGTGCACCTGCACTTTATTCTTCACATCCTCCTGCTCCTGAGACCAATAAGTACTTAGAAGAAAATAAGTTTTTTTAAGAGAAGGACATACAGTGAGAAAAACAGACAAAATCTTTTACAAACTAGAAAACAAACTGTACCTGCTGTTACATAGTCTGTAACCAAGGGTACTGCGCCATTCTCTCAGGTCTTTCTCTCCCAAACTGCTTAATTCCACAGGGGGATTTAGCTTTACATGTCTAATTCTATCCGTGAAGGTAACAAAACAAAAACTGTTCATTGAGCCCATTTCCCTTTATGGCTCTGCTCAGACTCTCAAGCCAAGCTCCACCCTGGAGAAGAGGCACTCCAATCCCTATGGATAGTGAAAATGCAGCCAAATACAAGCCCAATTTAATGGCAACTATTTAAATCACTGTAAAATAAAGTGTTTTCTCAGGAACTTAATGAAATAAAATACAAGTCAGAACTATTTTTTTCTCAAGTAAACCAACTGGAAGAGTAGATAATCCCATTAATGTAAAGCACTGAAAATAGCTGAAAGAGGGATTCCAAGAGCTGCAAACACAATGCACACTGCAGAAGATGGAGCAGCAGCAGATTACCCATCCCATCCCTATTTTCTAATAGTGTATAATTAGTGGTTCCTTAAAGAAGCTGCACATGGCATTTATTCAAACTAAGCTTGGGTTCTGTTTACCAAAGACACGGAGCTTCATTCTTATCTCAAACACATTGCAATGCCTGGATATGCCCTTCCTTAGCAGTGTGTTCTCAAATAAGTACCGTACCACATTTCAACAGCAGTAGGCTTGTTCTCTGAAAAACCTTCTAGAATGTCACAGGAAGGAGTTTTAGGGGAAAAAAAAATGTTTGTGTGTGAAATGTTAAAAGGGATGCATAATACCAAGAGCGTATTTGCTAAGGAAGCTGGCTGATTTATTTGAATATTTGCACAGCTTTTGCAGCAAATCTCCTTCGCTGCTTCTTCTGCATTTTCAGATCAGGGAAAAACACACGCACATACAAAATAAATAAATATACACACACACACACAAATGGAGGAAACAATTCCAGCCTCAAAGGAGTAAAGCTTAAAAAAAAAAAAAAGCTTAAAAATGCATACACACAGGAAGAACTTAAAAAAACTGAGTAAGGAAATAGTTTTATGCCATTATAGATCTTATTGCAGCAGTTAGGATAAACAACACAATGTAAAATATCATATGGCTAACCACCAGCAAAAAAAAAGTTATACGACTATATGCCTTTCAGGTGAAGATCTTAACAGTGTGCTACAAGTTCAAAAGTACACCATGAATTGAACATATGTCAATAACCCATTAAGTCACCTCACCACTCACGTTTCCAACTACCTCAATTAATCAAGAACCATTTTTTCCCCTGCCAATCTCAGCAGGTGAATGCCTATAACAAACTGAAGGTGCACATATGTACCTGTGGCTGAACATTTCTCCTAAGAAATACATTACAATTTCAAAACTCTCTTGACTCCAAGCAGTTCCCTATAAGCAGAAACACAAATGAATTTGTAGCTAAAAGCAAGTATTGCAACCTCATGCCATCAGGTCTTGGTACAAGAGTCTGAACGTCATTTTTTCCCCTGTATTGCCTATACAATACACAAGGAGCAAGACAAGTCAAGCATGAATTTTGAAAGAGAAAATCTTCACTTACTGTGCGTTGGGCATATGTCAAAAGTACATCAGAAGTCACAAATAGAAGGATGCCTACCTTATGAATCCTTAGTTAACTGAGAAAGAAGCAGGAATCTCCTGTCTCAGTTCCATGAAGACAGAATCTCTCTGGACTGAGGTAGAACTCTTAAACCTGGAAAAGAAAATTAAAACAAAGACGTGAGTCAATGATAAGACATGACTGTCTTTGAGGCTGAGTGACAGCTAAGCAGAACTTGAGAATCAGCATTTTGGATGCATCTTGGTTCTTCATCTATGAAATAAGATGAATTTACCTGCTTTATGGACAGCAGTAGTAATTATAGACAAAGCACTAAGATAATACAACACCATCAGCCATGAATACCTATGAAAACCTGGAATCTTACAAACTGAACATTAGCATACAACAAGTTATGTTGGATTATGCAGAGAACTCTTTAAAATTAGTTCTGTTTAATAATATGTTAAAATCTCTCTACATAGCAGTACATTAATTTTAAGACCAATTAATGACTGTTTGCTTCAAGATGCACTACAACTACTGTTGCTCCAATTACTCACTGTTACAGCAATGGCATTCAAGAAGCAAGCCAGGTGCAAACAGTTTGCCTGTTCTCCCTGGGCCAGTCACACCCCTTCACCATGTGCTCGATCACCAGCTCAAGCCATGACCTAACAGTTCCCCTACATGGTGACTATGTTTAAAAACAGTGTTTTGTAGCTGAAAATTTGCTCTATCAAATAGCTTTTTGTTGTATTCTTTGTACCTGTTGTAATTTCCGTGGAAATAAATAGGAGGCATTACTTTTGGAGCAACCTACGTAGTAGAAGCTATTAATTAATGAACGCGTTCACTTACATGCTGATTGCAATAGAGCCTCAGGTGCTCTCAACTGACAGCAAACAACAAAGCAGCTTGAGATGCTCTGTTAGGACTGGTGGACTTGAATTCTGCTCTCATTGTAGCATTAGATCCTACAGCTACTGTGGGCCAGCTGTTTTTTACAAAGAAAAAAGAGGTAGCACAGCACCCCTCTGGGATTACACTTAGCATGACAAGCTCGTTTATTCCCAGCAGCTGTTTACCACTCTGTATCTTTCCTGCAGCAAGTGAGACAAAAGCAGAATTTGACTGCAGAATGCCTTGAACGCTACAATAGAAATGGGGCATAGGAGGACCTAGATTCTCTTCACAAACCAAGTGCGAGACTCAAGTGAGGCTTTCAGCGTCTTCTTTCTCTCCTGCACCTCAGTTATCCTCTACAGAAACCTGAGATACTCAGATGAAGTATTATACCCTACTGTTGACCATGTGAAATATCAGCTGTCTGAGATCTCAGGACAAGAAGGGCAACAGATCATCAATTTGCAATTTTGCTCATTTTCAGTGAGGAAATTTCCTGTCTCTCTTCTACCTGGTAAGGGCATCCTACTGGAACCAGTCTTCATCAATGATGGCAATAAGAAGCTGAAGTCACTAAAGTTTCACCATGCACTTGGTGCCAAGTTTATAGCTTGCAAAGCATGAAACTAAAAACAAAGTTATCACAAAAACATATTCAAGGACTGTTCCCTTTCACTGCAGCCCCCTAAGCTGTAAGGTATCATCATATGTATCATCATAGATCAGATTTATTATTATTTTGAGTAACTCAGGGTTGATTATTCAGAGCGGAAGAAATACGATCAGTTTGGGCTTACAGGAGAACCCATTGAGGAGGCTGAGAGCAGCACCACTGCAACAGCTCAGGCAGGGCCAATGCCCACCTGGGACTCTGTCAGGGCATAGCATTCAGCAGGCACTGCTTCCCTAGGGCATAGCATTCAGCCTCAGAACCAGCCAGGCTATTTGCTTCCTGCTTCTGCAGGAATTGGCCCTACCAGCCCATTGTCACCTGGAGAAATTCACCCCTTCTCCGGCACACTCTTGGAGCTGTACCTAAAGTCTGAGGGAGGAGAAAAAGGTAACAGGCTTTTTTTTGGAAGAAAAGAGAAGTAATATATTAGTGTACATATATATACACACAAATGTGAATGTACATATTTGCCATGTATTTGACTTACTGTGAGACTGTTCTCCCTAATAAAAATGCTGAGAGACACAGTCATCTTAACAGTCACCTTGCAGGAAATCATGTTTTGGATTTGGAGGATCTGGATTTATAAAGTCATTCTATTTTCAGTACATTTTTCATGTGTTTCATAAAGCCAAACATGGAGTAATTTACTGCTTGTCTAGCATCTTTCATACCAAAAAGATTACAAAAATGTTTCACTCCCAATTAGAGCTAACCAGCTGGCATCAACCAGCCTCACTCAAAGGCAGCTCAAAGGTAGCAGAGCTAATAAGTTGGACTCACAAACTCAGTTCACGGACAGATGAAAGTTCTTAAAGTTCAATTACTTTTGCATGGCCTGAAGTCTCACCATCTTCCCACTAACCAAAGCCTTCTCAGGAAGAAGTATCTGAAAGCTGAATAGCTCAGCAAACGTGCCTTAAAATAAAAGCTGTTAGCCAAGTTGGCTTAGAAAAAAATATGTCATACAGCATATCCAGGAGCAGGACACAGAGATGAAAAAGCTGAATGCTCTCCACCTCTAGCATCCTCAAAATAGCAAGTGTGGGACAATGAGCATGGTTAGAGTCATAAGATAAGAGAAATAGGCTGGGGCACCACAGCAGGGAGGTTTTTAAATGAGCACAATCATTTGTATTTGACTTTGAAGAGAAATGATATGAATACCCTTAGCCTGGTGTGGAGATATTTTTATTGCTTGACTTTTACATGAACTTATCAAGCTAGTATTTGGACAGTAAAAATACATTGCAGAGATACATCAGTATGTCTGCAGTGCATCTGGCAGGGACTTGCAGCCTCTCTGTTCCAAGCCTCAGGCAATAATGTCCTGGGTGACAAGTTTTTGTGCTGAAGCATGAAACATCCACTGGATTTATGCAATTCACAATGTTCATGTGCTGACTTCAAAATCCATGAAGTATAGATGGCACTGAGGTTTTTTTCCCCCAAAAAAAGAAAGGGTTATTCTTCTTTTAGAAGATGGCTGGAGCCACAGACAATGCACGATGCTATGAAGTCTGAGCTTTAATTAGAGAGATAAAGAAATGCATGTCTTCTGTTAAAAGGGAAGGTTGTATTGAATGTGTGACAATGAAACCGCTTCCAGGACAACCGCTGGAGCTGTTCCTGCAAGGAGCTCTGGAGAAGGAAGATAAAGAGCTCAATCTTCACAAACACTGGCTTTTTGCCATCTTTGCACTTTTGTGACTCATCTCCTACTGATTTCAGTAGGAAACAGAAACCTTTAATGTAAATAATACTTCTCATGGAGTTTTAACAAGGGCACCTTCCAATGCTAAATCCAAAACTAGTAAATTCTTTAAAATTAGTAATACTGAGGAAAGAAAGGGATGTTCAGGTGGAACTTTTCTGGGACTAGTGTCACATGAATAAAGTATTATAAGCCATGAAAGAGAAGGGGCCTTTGGAACAGAGCGGGTTTAGTTCTTACAAGTTCCACTACAGAGAGTTAAAACAGAGACTTCCTCATTTAATAGAGACCCATACAACAATATGCCAATCAATGCCTCATGCTTTGGGTTTGAAACGAACCTTTGTCCAGCACAAGCAGAGAAGAGCGTAAGCAGCACAATTCACATTCCCTGGCACATGGCAAACAGCAAGCAAACCCTAAATCCGGGGCAAAAAGTCTCAGCAAGCAGCACAATTATCTTTGCACCTGAGCTCCTGTATGTTTCTCTCTCTGAGAAAAAGAGATCACAAGATCTGGGCAAATCCTTCCCTAGAGCACTGACAAACAAGGTTGAAATGACCCCTGCTGCAGGAAAACATAAACATGCAAAAGAGAACACAAAAATCTTACTTTTAAAACGACAGCCTGTGTTTTCTAGCCTATAGACTTCAAATAATAGATTTTCAAAAGCTGATGTCTAAAAGAACGAATAATGTTATCAATGCAACTTAAAAAAAGAAAACTCTAAAAAATAATACAATAATGGCTCAGCTAAGGACCAGCTTGGAAGTACAACCAAAGGGGAATCTGCTTTTTCATGAAATTTTGGAGATGTGCATAAAAACAGATGTTTAGATTATGTACGTAGTATTGTGTGGAATGAAGTACCAGTAAAAAACTCTTCAGCAGTACCCATTTACTGCTGCAAAGAATAAGAGCTGACAATATGGATGCTTAAAAACAAGATTTACCTGAACCTCAGCAAAACTTCTCCTGCTTCCAGTGCGTTTTCCATTCCATCCTCCTCACCTCAGGAGCCAGACCACTACAACTGCAGGCACCCCAGAAAGCATAAGGATGCTCTTCTTCTTAAGTAAGGTACAATTTACTTCATGTAAGGATTCTACTTTTCAGACTTGGAACTCAACTTCAGAGCAAATTTTTTTTAGAAGTGATGCTGCAGATTGGCATTCATAAAGCAAAGGGGAGTTTCTAACGGCTGCTGCTACAAACTCTGGGCAGAGCTGAGCTTCCCAGGCTGGTAGCAAACCAGCATTACTGTTTCCAAAGTTGTTACTTCTTACACATCTCTCTGTGCCCCTGCCTGCTGAGCAGTTTCCGTTCACATCAGGAGCCCCTGTGGTTAAGCAGTCCTTGAACCCAGAGCAACGAGCTGCAGCAGAGGGGATTTCCAGCAGGGCTAAGCTGGTGCACAGACTGAATCCCGCCAACAAAAGCACCATGTATCGCTGTCATGTGGAGAGACATCACTATCTCAGTCTCAGCATCCTCAAGTTTGTTTAATTCTCACATTTTAATTTCACTATTATTCGCGCTATTCCTCCTGATCTTGTAATTATTTTTTTAAAGCAACAACAAAAAACCACTAAACAAGATCAAGCCCATCAAATACAAACGGAATACTTCAGCATACTACCCCCTCCCCTTTTGCAAGTTAGTGCATCACTTGCAGCCTTGCTTT
The DNA here is from genome assembly GCF_019238085.1 of Lagopus leucura. Classification (NCBI taxonomy): domain Eukaryota; kingdom Metazoa; phylum Chordata; class Aves; order Galliformes; family Phasianidae; genus Lagopus; species Lagopus leucura. The sequence goes on along the minus strand of NW_024962270.1, from coordinate 12,324,170 downwards.
GATTTCCCTGACGTAAGGATCATCCAATTTGCTGCAATGCTGCACAAAATAAATCACTAACCTCTTAAAACAACAAAAGGAGGGTATTTAATGAGTAAAAGACAATACTGTATTACCAAAGCAAAGATTAGAGGAACTGAATTGTTCCTTCAAAATAAAAATTGAAAGCTTTACAGAACCCAAAAAGGAAAGAAGAAAAAAAAAAAAAAAAAAGCAAAAAGCCATACATAAAGAAAATACAATTACTGCAACCATAGAAATACTGATGTTATTGGTAGAAAACATAGCAGGGCTTTTTGAGAGAACACCACTGAATGAAAGCAAGAGAAGCAAAAACCAGATGAAAGGAAGAAAAGAAGAGACAGATGAAAGAAAAGATGAGAGCTGGAGGGGTCATTTCCTTCATCTAGACTTGCTAACTTCACTGTTCAGAAACAAAAGCAGTGACTCTTCTTCCCAAAATTGTCTCTAAGGACTCTGTAGCCATTTGATGATTTAAAAATATACATACATATGATTTGAAGAAAAAACTATATTTTTTAATGTCACTCAGCAGCAGTTCTGCAGCTGGGGATTTCTGTTCATAGAATGATTTGAATTTGTTTCTGCTCTAGTTATTTCATTACAACCATAGGATTTATTACATGGTAATTCCCCAAGCTCTTATAAATCTATTTGTTGTTTTGTTTGCATTTTTTTCTTTTCCTATGATTCCAGTCTGGCAACAAATTTTCCATATAAAATTTAATCTATTGTATCTCACTTTTGCATAATCAGATCATTAAAATGCATTGCTAATATGTAAATCTGAGCTAACCTCATTACCATAATTATGCTCCATAATTATTGAATAAACAAGCATTTTAGGAGTTTTGAAGTCTGCTGAGAATGCTTTTTGACTTTGGGAGTGGCCTTAATTATGTGCTCCCTAATCATTATGATAAACCTTTGTGACAACTCTGTTACGTGACCATTTTAAACGCTGCTCCTAATCTGCACAGCAAGGACCAAAGGTGGATGTGCTGAGAGCACGGCAGACAGCATCCCCCAGTCACAGCCCAACTGCCACATTCCACATGAATTAGTATTACTGCTTAATTTATAGACAGTACTTTGCTCACAAGCCTCCACATGCTTTAAGGAACGACAAGGGATGAGTCAAATTTTGCCTTTTCCTCTGGAAGCAGTAGAATTAGTGAGCAAACATCTCTGTGTGTGGCCTAAGTTTATTGGATGGAAATCGTTCTGCAATAACACACTCATCATCATGGACTTTACACCAGTACTGCATGGATGCCTCATGAAACTGCTTTCAAAAGCAATGACTAGTAAGTTTTTGGGTTTTTTTTCGTTTCTTTATAAGAGTTTGTTTGTAAGTTTTTAAAATATACCCCTAAATGAGGCATAGGGTAAACACTGAAGCTAATAAACCTTAGCCAGTGTATGAAAGATTCAGCCCATTACCTTTAGGAAGCATCATGAGCAGAATCCCGCTGGCTTCCTCAACTCTGTTACATCTTTAGTAAGAAGCAGATAGTTCCATGACTACCGTTGCCAGAAGATGTCTGAACCTAAACAGAAAATGGAAACCTTCATTCTTTGCGAGACCCCCAGGAAAAAAAATCCAAAATCTGTGGTAGATCGGCTCTTTGAACAAGTGTTTCAGAAATGATCAGTAAGGACTTGGCAACAGTTGGGTGTCCTTGGCCCAGAGTGCTATAAACAAAAATACCTGTGTATTGAGCTTTTCTCCTTTTACATGAGATTTTGTGCAGGAGACTTAATTAAAGTTTTTGTCAAAGTGTAAGAAGGTCAATAAGATTGATCCATAACAAGTTTTCAGGGTGAAAATGAAAAAAGCTGTTTGATCTATGTTTTAGGGAAAAAAAAAAATCAAGCATATAAAGCATAGTAGGCATACTAACTTGCTAGTATAAAAGACAACTGATAAACAACTCCGTGGTTGTCCAAAGGGCAGCAGAAAATATAAAATCCACAGATTATTTTAGCCATTTTTCTTGAGTTCCAAGGCTGTTTTGTTGTTAGCTGATTTTCTAATAACAAACAAGAGAAAGTGATGGAAAATTTTTCAGCTCTTTCAGAAAGCAGCTCTCTTTCACTACTCCTTTGTAACAAAGCATCTCAACACACAGCCTCTACATACTCAGCCCCTCATGTCTTCTTTCCTGGAAACTCAACTAGAAAGGAAACTCAAATTAGATTCAGGCAGTGATGAACATTACCATTTTGGTGATCTGAAGCTTGTCAAGCCTTCTTATCCTTTCAGTGAACATCACATTACCCTACCACTGGACAAAGATTTGATGTGAAATGACACTTCACTGTGCATTTAAAGGACAGACAGACTGTTTTACCTTAGATGGGAGGAGAAAGAACAGAAAAGAAAAAAGGATTATTTGTGTTCATGGACACAGGCAAACACCAGCACTTCTCCACATATCGATTTTGTACCCTTCTGCACAGTCTTTTTTTTGAGAGTGTTGGGACATGACAGAAGTAAACGTCAGTGAAATAAATCATTTGGTTTTAAGGAATTCAAGACAAAGAATAAAAAGAAATTCAAGTGATTCAAGAAATGCATTCAGGGAAACATTTTAACCTAGAAATTAGCCACAAGAAAATTGTTTGGGTATATGAAATAACATTCAAACTACATTTAAATTTTTACTGATCCCATTAAATCTCGAGTCCATCCTTTCCATACAGAGTAATTTCCAGTGCAGAATAGGTTCTTCTGTTTGCAGAACAGGTAATAGAAGGAAAAAGACGATCACAGCTTTATTTGGTGGGAAAATCTCAGCACAACACCAGCCTGCAAACCCACCCCAAGAATGGCACTGAATAATACAGAAATACTTCTCATTTCTGCAGAGACTTTCAGTGCAGAATCTGGAAATACTTTAAGGTATCCATCTCTTAAACTTTACTAATGAAATGATAGGGGCATGCACACCTTCTGGATTTAAAGGAACAAAAAACTATATAAAGATACATGGTTACATTCCTTTTTTGGGAGAGAAGGGAAAATGACTAGCTTCAAGTCTTTCTTACAGGACTATTCAGACGTCCTATTATCCCTTTTTCTGCAATCTGAGTTTTTGATATCCATCTGCATTGCACCCTAATTTTACCATGGTTTTGTTCCTCCATTACCCAGGTGAAGCAGGTTTGGCCCCAGTCTTTCCTCCTGCCACTTCACCCAGACATCCCTAAGCAGCCCAGATAATTTCTGTGGTGATGCAGGTTTTTAAAATGAAATCAGAATCCCCATAGTGCAAATAAGTAGAGCCGGCCAGGGCACAGCCATATCCCTTAAGTCAGTATCAGCAGAAGAGACTCAAAGTGATGCCAGGCTCCCTTGCCCACTTGCTGCAGCACTTCACCCACAGCAGCCCAGCAGTTCCTGGTGCTGCACTTGGCTCAGAGCAGAAAGGGGAACTGCAAGGTGAGGAAGGAGCAGAAGGAAGAAGTGCTTGCCCTGCTTTGAGAGAAGGGGCTCACGACTTTACAGAGCTGCCCCACTGTTTAGGAAGAGTTTCACAGGAAATTCTGATTAAACCTGCAAAGCTGCTGGGAAGAGCTGCCCAGTGTCACAAAATGAGTGGGCTGAGTTGGAATCTTTCTCGTCCGTTCTTCTGTTTGCTTAGTTTGCTCAAGGAGTTTTCAGGACCATCCACCTCTCTGAAACGCTATCCCTGTGTCACAACCACTTCATACAGGCTGTACGTTTGACAGTTTCTCTGTCACAGATAAGCAGCAGGTATGACAGCAAGCACTATCATGCCATATGCTTCATTTTCTTAAGTGAAAAAAAATGGTGCTGATTCATCAGTAAGAGCAGCTATTTTCTCGAACTGCAAAGCTTGCTTTCACTAGGTGTCAATACGTCAAGATACCAAACCAAGATGGGCCATGCCTTCACCTCTGTCAGCTGATTTGAACTCCCAAAAAAGCAAAAAAGGAACTCTGGTCAAGGTGACTGCATGGTGTACTGCTGCCACAGCACCTTCCATCACATCTGTCTCTCCCACAGGCCTCGCTTGTGAGAAAGGAAAGGAGCTGCATAACATACCATGGTGTCAACTCAGACTTCTAACATTCCTCCATTAACTTCAGTAGGTACATTTCCCAAATTCAATATATACCATGAATTACACAGCTAAGAATTGTAAGCTGCCCTTGTAATTTCTTCTGCCTACAACTCAGAATGAAATGTACTCCTTATAAAGGGCACTTAATGACTGGTCCTAGAATTGGACAGGTTGGGGGACCTTCCCGTTGGCCTGGAGACTGTACTAAGGTGATGCTCAGAGTCTCAAATTCAGTTTCAAATGCACTGTTTCACTGGCACAGCCTCTCAGCTGACTTCATTTTTCCTTTGTTGAAGAGTGAAGTGACCATTCTGTTCCAAATCCCCCCCACCTTCCTCTGCACATTTCCTAAAGCATTTTTTCAATGCAGAAAAGTGGTTATTGCACTCTGCACATGCTTGTGACACTTTGCTTCAAAGAAAGAACTGCAAACCCCTCTTCCTGAAGCAAAACAGTTAATTACACTAAGCTAGTTAATAGCCTTTCATCAAGGACTGGTTCTTCCGCACACACAGGGACAGAATCCATTAATTTTTATGTATATCCTTTTATTTATCTTTCTCCTACCAGCTGTATGATAATTTATTCTCTGTCACTGTTCTTAACTCATGAGTTCATTTAAAGTGTGATAGCAGTAGAAATATATTAACAGTTTCCAGAGAATAAAATCTTTCTGAAAATGGAATCCAGCACTTTACTTTTACAAATACAGAATTTAAACCTTTTGCACTTAGCTTAATTAATTAAGTCCATACGGAAATTACCCAAGCAGTGCTGTATGGCACAATGTGTATGCTGATACCTAATTATCATCAATTCAGGCAGAACAAAGAAGCCAGAAAATTGCCTCAATATAAAAGGTATGTTGGGATTGGCCAAGGAGTGAGCAGAGCAGCCCCACGCCAACAGGGGCTGCTTCGAGGTTTCTGGGCTGTGATCTCTCAAGCTAAGGCTGCTGCAGCCAGAAGGAACAGCCACTGTCTTTTCCCCATCTATCCCTGCACGCGCATCCCACCTCCTCTTCTATGTCATACACTGTTAATTATTGAGTTTACTGATTCAGCTGAAAAGTGAACAGGTTTGGAAAAGCCTGGCAGTGGAAAGTAAGCCCATGGAACTGCACCTTGGGCCACCACAAGGTTCTGAGATGCCAGAGATGTACCCCGACGACCTTCCAGAGCCATGCTGCCTCGTGCCACAGCCAGGGCAGGATGCGAGGCCCTGAAGAACAGACTCATCCATGCCCCAGCACACTTACCCTGGGTTGCTGAGCTCTGCAGGGCTTCTGTGAGCTTTCAGCATTCAGCTCCCTGTTAGTTTTACACACCAGTAACACGGCCGTCAGCAATGCTTTTGCAGCATGCAGAAGCGACAGGCTCTTCTCTCTTGGGAAGCGAGTTTGTAAAAGAATTCTCCTTCTTTCGCCGCCAGTCCTGCCAGTCAGCACGGCAGGGACACCGCGCGCCCTGCCCTCACGGCAGCCACGTTGCGGGGCCCGCGCCTCTCGCCCTGTGGTGCGGCAGCATGCTGGGCCCCGTCGCGTGGTGTGGGCAGCCTTTTCAAACCGACATTTCCGCTCCTCCTTTCTCCTCAGCAGTGTCATTAGGAGTAGTTAGAAGATAATTAGGCAGGAAAAAGCTATCCGATTCTTATGTAAAAGAGCCACTTGGCAGAACAGCTTCCAGAAACGGCCGCTGCTTGGTGTAAACGGCCTTGCAGAGCACGGCAGCGCCGAGCAGATACAGAGATGGCACTCAGCTCCTGAGCTGCAATGAAGACAGGAGGGACAAACTGACATAAAGCCCTACCAAGCTGAGAACTGCCAGTCTCCCCCAGTGGCTGTGGAGGGCTGCAGGGAAACCTCTGATACGAGCAAATAAGCAAAAGAAAACTGAACGTGGGGAAAAGTTAGGAAAAGATACACATCCACATTCCATCCTAGCAATCATTATTATTGATTTCACTGCTGTCTTTAAGGGATGAATCTATTACAAGAACCAGCACTTGGCAAAATTACAAAGAAACACATGCTTTCCCATAAGCAGCTATAGACGATTGCCCATCTCTATTTGTTTGTTATAACTCTCAAGATCCAACCACTATCTGGAAAAAACATTTCAATATTGACATCCGCTTTAAGCAAACATGTAGTTAAGGAGGAAAAAAAAAAAAAAAAAAAAACCAGTGAGAGAGGAAGTATAAAGTAAATTCTTCTAATTCTCTTTCTCGTTAAACAGGTATGTTTTCACGGCAGCACTGGGTGGAAACTTTCTGCTTCCAACAAGAAGAAACTAATATGCAGTAGTCAATATCCTAGTGGAGAAGAAATAGGTACCATATTATGTATAGAAAAGTATCTCAGTCTTCTTGTTCACCTGTCACACCCTTGCTCATAAACAGTTAATTCAGTAGAGCATTTAAAGGTCAAAGGTTTCTCAATTTTAAAATTACAGTTCTATTAATCAGCCTGCTTTGGCTAGGATTGATTTGTATTTTTAAATAAAAGAGATGTAAATCCCAGAGTTTATTACACAGGCCTTACAATGGTTTTATTAAACATGTCTTAGATGGTTTTCCTCATGTCTAAAAGTGTGGCTGTAAAGTCACCTGCCACAACTAACTCAGAAAGAACCCACTGTGTACAACCTGGTCAATTCCACAATGGCTCCATCTCACTCAAAGCATGTTACACACCTATATGAGCCAAAATGTTCATCTTCAGTTATTACACAGTTAAATGACATAGCTGCCCTAAAAAAAACAAGAGAGCTTTTTTTTAGTTCAGTTCTGTGTACCAGACCAAAATGCAAAAGCATTTTCTTTTATTTATTCCAAGATCAAACTCTCGGAGTTTTTCAGGTTAACTAGATTATTTCTGAAATTCCGTTCGTATATAATAGAAAATTGCTGCATTTCAATGTAATTCTTCCTTCTCCAAAATGCAATGTCAGTAAAGCAGGGCTGTACTAACATGGAAGTAGGCAGTAGCACAGGCCCACCAAGTGCTGCCATAGACATCAAATTAAATACAATTATGGAAAACCTCTAAAGAATTTTATAAAACATAATGGGCTTTTTAGAACTGATTATTTAGAGCAAGATTGTTTTTCTTCTAACTAGTACTACAAGTTTCAAGAATTGCAAAGCTATCTCAGTCTCTTTTGAATTCCATCTGCTTTCAGAATCACTTCTATAAAATCCTGTTTCGGCCCAGTGTTAGCCAAAACCTTTCTCAAGTACCCACGTTTAAACATATGACTTGCACCACCCCAGCTCCTGAGAGCACTTCAGCTCATGTTAATTTTAAGCACATGTTAATTTCAAGCACATACTGAAGGCTCTCCTGAGCCAATGCTAGTAAGAGCTGTGACTGTACGTCCTTGGCAGGGGATTTCTTCAGCTTCAAAGCACTTGGACCCTGTTTTTACTAACATTGCAATAGTCTGCCTTTGCCCCTTGACAGAAGATGAAAATCCACATGGCTGTTAGCTGGAAGGGACCATGAACCCTGCCAAAGCAGCTTTAGGTCCCACATGTGCCACTGAAGGCAGATTTCTACCACTGCCACCCCTGGCACTTCTCTACTACACATTTCCCTTACAAAGTTATACGTGCTGCAGCTGCATCTCCATATCTGCCTTTCTGCATACAGAGAGAGATGAACCACAGCAATAAAAATGAATCTGAGTTTACGAGCAATACTGTTTGCTCCTAATGTTTGGAAGCATTAATATTTTAGAATTTACTTCATCCCTTCAAAAAAGCAGTCTCTGCCTCAAATAGATTCATAGCATAAGAACTTCAGTTTAAGCTCCCCAAAAATTAGAAAGCAATCCAGATTCCACAGTTGCCTGTTTTACAGCACAATGGTTCATCACATATAGGATTGTAAAACTGCACTCCTATGTGCGGGCAATTTTAACACCTGGGGAAGGCAGGAAGCTGAGCTATACAGATCCATGCTCAAGTTTCATGCCCATGCAGAACAATCTTGAAACAGGATTGCCAGCAAACCCTATGTAAATGATAGCAAGTTATGCACTTTCACAACTTTTTAATTAACAACAATCACAATGACATCCATGCTAGTGAATAAACGGGTGGTGTTCTGTCACACAGTTGTTAGTTTTCTCCTCACAGCTCAACTTATTTGAGTGCTTTTGCAAGGAACTCCAGCATGTCCTACTGGGCAGCAGAACACACAGAGAGAAGAAAGCTGTTAGCAAGTCGATCTTAACATGATTTATTTCCACGTGGCAGATACCAAGCAGGTAGTATATATTTATCATTTGGACAAGGCCTCAATAAAGACAAATTTGGACTGTGAGTCTTTCTAAGAAACAGCTCAGCTACAGATACACCAAAGCTCACTTTGCTGCTTAATTAGACGCATGCTTCAGCTGGTCTAGCTGGAGGTTTTAATATAGTTGATGTTTGTATTCAGATATGAATTTTACTACTAGCAGTTTAAAATATGAGAGCGTTGAGGCCAAAGAGTGCAAAATCCTTTTCAGACTGTGTTTCCAACACCAATAATCAGTAGACATTACACATCAAAACACAGTTCCTGAGACAATAATTAACGTCTATTTATTTCCTGAATAAAGGTACTGTAAAATCTCATTAAAATACATGAGCAGCATTGAATCCTGTTGAAGACTTGGAATAAATGACCAGTTTAGGACAATACAAGCAAGATGTTGGAAGTATTTCTGGTCACCATGAAATGGGGGAGGGGAGTGGGAGAAGCAGAGCGGAGTAGAGGAAGAAAAAAGCAGGAGCAAGTTTCATTTTGCTAGAAGAAAATAATACACTAAGCTTTCTTTTGTCTATGCCTACTAGCTGGCTATCCATCATAAAAATCATCTATTATTCACTGTAATTTAAAATATTTTCTGTGCTCTGTGGTATAGTTCCCCAGTTTCTTTGAGACTAACCTAGAGTCAACCCAATATTCATGCACAGATAATCTTTCTTTCACGTCAATGGGAGCTCTGGGAGCACACAGGTTGCAGAAATGAGGCTGAGCAACTCCATGGGATTTAAATACACATGTTCCATCAAAATGAATGAAAGGTAAACCTCCTGTGTGGCTTGAAAATCTCAATTACTGTTCTGAACTTAATTCAGTGATAAAAGTTCCCATCGTTCATCTGCTCAATAATATGTGGAGCTGCCATAGGACAGCATGCTCTGTGGTTGTCTATTAGCTTTGTAAAATACAAACATAACCAACCTGACTCTAATGTCAAATCTCAGTTATAAATAATTCTGTTCTACCAAGTGACTGCCCACATGCCCAGTTCTTTGCTTGCCTACTCCGCCATCAACCAGGAATAACTCATCTGATGTCAAGGGAGCCATGTGGAGTAAACCCAGTTCAAGTGCAAAGAGGAAAAAAAAAAAAAGGAAGCGTCTGATCTGTGATTTCTCACAAACTCCTGAACCCACTGTTCTTCTAAAGGCAAAAAGTTGCCTTAATTTCTGTCCTTTCACAGGTATTGTTAGAACAGCCTTTCCAAAGAGAGTTTGCGAAGGCAAGGATGCCAACCCACTGCAGAGGAGCACAAAAATATCCTGAGCACTTTCCCAGTTCTCACGGTTCCCATCACTAACAACATGGATGTCTGAAGGGAATCTAGAGCTTAACTGCACCAGGTACTTTCTAGCTGGAGAGCTGGCAAGCACCCAGACCAGACCCAGCAAGCCTTCTGCTGTGGATGACAGATCCACCTCCTACATAAACTGCAAGCCATATTTACAGCTGTTAGGTCTTCTTAAAAATACAGAAGCTTGATGATATATTTTAAAACAGCTCCTAGAAAAAAAAAGAAATAAAAGAAAAAAAGGTTTTTGCTAGCGTATACTGTTCTCATGTGCTTCCCTCCAACCCCTTCTTGATTGAAAAATCAAACAAGAAATCTGCACAGGGCTACATAGAAGTGTTCTTTGCACCAAGAGCCCAAAATATTTCTTAATGTGATGTGATTCAGACAGGTAAACAGCCCTTCTCCTAGGTGATTGCCTAGTGCCTCCCCTAGCCTGAAGAAAGCCCTGTTTTCTCAAACCTTTTATGCACCTCGAAGTATTATAAGCAGTAATAGCTCTTATCAAGCTTGTGTTGTAGCATATCTTCTTCCTTAACAAAGGAGACCAAAAAGACTAAGGAAACCTCAGGGAGAAATGGCTCTGGGTAAGGCCTAAACACAAAAGCTGAATACTCTCATGGGAAAGGAGAGACAAAGGAAAACACAAAGGATAAGCTTCTGTACAAGTTAACAGAAAGAGAACCTAACAAGCAGCCATATTTCAGGTTATCACAAAGCTCACGTAAATGCATTAAATCATTTATTTCTGAAAAGAACATGAAGATTAACCCAGCCCATCTTGTTACCTGTATGGTGCTCATTAGTTTCACTGAGAATTCACAGCAGAAAAACAGCAGCTGGAAGGGCTGCCAAAGCCTAAAGGAGCTGCCTAAAGCCAGGGTAGACTTGACTGAAGACCTCCACCTGATTCTTCTTCACAGGAGGAATGCAATTGAAAAATTCTAGCCTGACAGGTAATTTGCATTGTTGAATGATTACATGTAATTTAGCAGCTTTTTATCTTTCCTTGATGCATCTGTGTTAGGCAAGTGTGGCAACACAGGTCAGCTAACTTAAGCTAAATACCTCAAAATGCAAGCAAAGGGGAATTTTTATTTTATTTTTCTTTTTTATAAAAACACATCAACAGGCCTTCAATGTCAGCATTAAAATTCTGTGGTCTAACTTCACTAGGCAACAATTGTGGAATGCCAGGTGTCAGGCGGATCGAGAACTGTAATGATTTATACAGTCAAAGAGTTTTTCATCTCAGCATTTACTGAGAATTTTAAAAGCACTCTCCCTTTTACCACGGATGGATCTTAAAAATAGTAATCACCACCTGGTATACTTCACCAACACTTAAAAAAAACCCAACCAGATGAGGTTGTACTTTGCATTGAGGTAGAACATCAGTAGGAAAGGAAGTACTATGTACTGTGTGCTAATGTAAGTAGACACATGGAAAGAGAAAGACATGAAACAGTTTAGAGGGCATTATATAACAAATGTTGGCAAGAGTTGGCTTTTTAACAGCAGTGGCTTCAGGAATTGGGCAGGAACCCATCAGCTAGCAGGTGCTGAGATGAGAATAAATTGCTTATCTGTCCCCGCTGCTCAATCTCAGGAGAGATGCTGTATCATGTCATTCAACTTGCTGATCTCTTCAGACAGATTTTTCCAGTGAAAAAAATGCAGTGCCAAAAGTACTGGCTTACTAATAGGAAAACATAGCTTCTCTGAATTGACATTTCTATATGCTGAGCACATAGGGATCCCCTTGGGAAGTCACAAGTAGCGACTGTTTTCTAATTAATTAATCCACACATCTCTTCTTTCAGCTACATCTGTATACATCAGTACTGACATCAAGTTGTCTGTTAACTTCATCAGAAGTATTTCCTTTCCCTGAATTTCCCAGGGGTGTATCAGTACCTGCTTCCCTAAATAAAAGTGGCAGGCAGATGCAAAGTGGGTATCAACTGACTCTCCCATTCAGCATATCTACCGTGCAGACAAGAGTTCAAAATGGTTATTAAAAGGTCAGAGAACCTTCCAATTGACAAGGCACCAAGTTCAGGTGACACTCATCCAAAAGTGCTAATAGAAATGGGGACCAAAATTGGAAAACCTGCAGGAGACATTTTGACAAGCTCAACCAAATAAGGAATCCCGGAGGACTAACATAAAACTGTGTTTTAAAATGACCTAAAAACAAACAAACATAAGAAAATATTTACAGACTATTTTTCAGGAGTATTTTGAGCATTATTTTCATGGTTCAGAACATAGAGAAGTCAGGCTACTTCAATATCTCAAGCAGATGATACGGTTCCAAGAAAGCACAAGCCTCTCTTTTTTTGCTGCCTCCTGCTCTTTGCAAACTAGGTCTTTGCTTTCTTAGTAGAAGAAAAACCCTGTTAGAGGGATCGCGTTTAATGAAAAGGGGCCGAAATGGAATTCTGACAGCATCAGATGTCAGGAGTTGATGCCACTCCTTATATATTATTGTATCCAGAAAATCCTACAAGTACTCAGCCAGAGAAAATTCCCTGACTTAAAATCAATACTACACTAAAGTCCTTTATCCTGCCAGTAATTGCTGTTTGCATGCAAAGCTGATGCATACACCTTCACTGGGAGGAAAATTAGTTAAGAGTTTCCCTATATTGGCAGAAAAAGAATGAACTCAAGTATCTGGTGGTAACACTTTTTTCAGGGATGGATTGTGAGGAAATGGTAATGGCTGCATATCTTGCCGTGAAAGCCATGCAGAACAGCGCGTTTCGTTTCTTCAGTGAACTGCAGATCTCCAGATTGCAACTGCCTGCATAAATCATGTCAGCCCATTCTGCTGTGCTCACATGTAATTCCTTATGTATGTGCACAAAACATGCAGTTCTTGCATGCTGTAGAGGGATGCCCCATTACCTTAAGGTACACAGGGAGGCATCAAGCTAGCGATCAGAATGGAAACCACAAATACCTACATAAAGACAAGTTCTTCTAACAAAATCTGATTGAAATGAAGAGATGAACATTTTAATGCTTCTCTGAGCTGCCCAGACTGTGTGAATTTAGAAAAACTGGTCAGGAAGTACAGCTATCACTAATGTCACTGGTGTGAGGACAGGTGTCTTTTCTGAAAATAGCTAAACTATCCACATTTCAAGTTCTTGCTTCATAGACATCTCATTTCAATCTCATTCGGATTGGATGGGGCCCTGGGCAGCCTGGTCTAGTATTAAATGGGGAGGTTGGTGGCCCTGCATGTGGCAGGGGGGTTGGAGATTCATGATCCTTGAGGTCCCTTCCAACCCTGGTCACTCTGTGATTCTGTGATTCATTTTTTCCTATTAACAGGCACTGAGCCCTGTGGCATACTGGTGAGGCTACATGTATGCACCACACTCCCTGCAAAAAACTAAATCCCACGTTGCTGCAAACACTGATTTACTAAGTAGGTTCACAGGTCAGTACGGGAAACTGCCCGAAACATCAGCTGCAGAACATCCAGAGAAGTTTGTTCTGTTTTTGTTCTGATAAAATGACCAAATTTCAAGGAGCAGAATTGCAGCATTTTTTCAGAAAGATCCACTGTTACTAATTGGTAATGGACAGAAGATGAGGTGCCATACCGAAGGCTCCTGTTGTAGAAGGGCCATCCTCGATAGCCTGTGCAAAGGGGGTCGACTCCATTCCCCTCAGATCCACTTGTTCTTTCTGTAGGAATACTATTCCTGTGTGGCAGTGCTCAGGCCACAAGGCAACAGCTCCTCCCCACCCTGCAGATTGACTTTGGTTTAAAAGAAAGACAGCAAAAAGAAAAGACACCAAATTCTACAGATCACATCTATCCCAAAACTTCATAGGATGCTTGCACACACTATAGAAATTGCAATCTATTCTCCATAGCATTTTTACCTGCGCTGCACTGATTGTTGGCTTTGCAGTTGGCTATATGGTGGGGGGCATTTGATCACCTCAGGCTGGAAGATCGAATTTCTCTTTTGTTCCTCTGTGGCTGCAGGGCTGTATTAAGCTGTATTTTTTAGTCAGCCTTTCCACAGCTTCTGCAGAAGTATGTAATTTCCACCAGCACCTTTAATGCCAATGTTGTTTAATCCATTCCCGAATCACAATGAAAAGGAGTTTAGAAGCAAATGAAAGGCACCTGGATGAATAAGGAAATGGAATATCACTATGTCAAAGCCTGAATTAGTCACTGTGCCTGCATGCGTGTTGTTTATTATAGTTCTGACTATTAAAAATATGCCAGAGCACCGCACTGGTGGAATCAGAGCTTGTGGACTTCGTGAGCTCTCTCAGTGAATCAAAATCAGACAATCTCCTCTGCTAAATAACTCTGTGCTGATGTGCTCTGAAAATGCAGAGACTCAGCTCCTCACTCTGCTTGCTTATCACCTAAAGTGGGCTGGTATGGAAAGAACATTTTGGCTTTGAATCTAAATGCAAAGGCAATAGACAAACATCCAAGAAAAAGCCAGTGCTTCATGGGAAAGCAATCAGGTCGGTGGTTTCTCAGGCTCACTAAAGGACCACTGGCATTCAGTTTTTTGGGAAGAGCTGGTTTGTTTGCTTTTCTCTATTTGATAGAACAAGATCAGATGCTTTCATGTTATGCTCAGGTGTTCAAATAGATGACCTCTCTCTGCTCAAGGGGGTGCCTTTCAGCCACTAGAAACACTCTAGAATTTGAGAAGTTACAGAGGGAAACTTGGGATTTGAATCCAGCTCATCTAAACACCCACCATCACACCTTTTTCCAGAGCAGTATGGCTCTGGGACTCTGTAGGGTTCTGAAAGCTCCCATCTTGATCTAATTTGGCACACACATCAGTTGGAAATAACTCCTGGGATGTCAGTAGTAGTTACTTGTAGCCGTGTCCATTATATTACGAACACCATGTGTCCAAAACAAGTATGAAACACTTCCAAAAACCATTCTTCTCTCTGTTGGAACAAGATGGCATTTCAGACTCACTCAGAACTGCCTGCTGCACAGGACTGTAAAGAATCAGTTCCCTAAGGGGAAAAGCATTCAACTTTCTGCAGTTACCAGCTCAAGAAAACAAGAGATTCTGGCAATTGTTTCAGGAACAACTGAAGCTACTGAACTCTTCCCATGAATCATAGAGTCATTTGAATTGGAAGGGCCTGTAAAGGCCATTTAGTCCAACTCCTCTGTAATGAGCAGGGACACCCACAGCTCCATCAGGTGCTCAGAGCCTGGTCCAGCCTGACCTTGAGTGTCTCCAGAGATGAGGCACCCATCACCTCTCTGGGCAAGCTGTGCCAGTGCCTCACCACTGTTGTAAAAAACTTCCATACAACCAAACTAAATCTCTTCCCTTTTAGTTTGAAACCATTTCCCCTTGTCCTGTCATAGCAGGTCTTGTTAAAGAGTCTGTCCCCTTCCTTCTTACAGCCTCCATTTAGATTCTGATAGGCCACCTTCTGGTCCCCACAGAGCCTTCTCCTCACCAGGCTGAACTGCCCCATCTCTCTCAGCCTACCAAAGAAGACCCACAGTGTTTGATTTGGACATATTCCTCTTCCAAGTCCCGTAAAAACCATCAAGAACGGTACCAACAGATGATGTCCAAAGCCGCCTTTGTGAATTGGTACCCCGTTCTGCTTTGCCATCAGTCTAAAGTCTGAAGCATGCAAAAAGTAGAGACAGAGACTATGGCACAGAAAAGGATGAAGTAAGTGGGGAGTTAAACAGGATATGTTATTCCTATTTCCCATGTTGTACTGTATTTTATTTAATTTTTAATAAAGGATGGGAGACAACAAAGCTGAATAGAGCAAGAAGAAGAAACAAAGCTTGTTATCTACCTAGCAGAGGTTACTAGACTAGAGATGTTTCTGAGAGAAATGGGGAACCTGCTCTTGACCTTGTTCTGATGGGACAGCCTCACAGCTCTGCCCTGTCCTTGCAGCATTAACTCTGGATATCTTTCATCCAAGTCAATTACTTGGAACAAGTACCAGTCTCAGTTCTGCCCCAACATGAATTCTAGCTTTTCTTCACATCTTGTCAGCTCTCACACTGACTCCTCTCAGCCCCCATCTCCTCCTGCAGCAGGAGACCCTTCTCTATGCAGCACTGCCTATGCCAGGAGAGCAGACAAGAGCTGCAGCCATTTTCAGGACATGGGCTGCAAGGCAGGCAGAGAAGGGCACGTGGAGCCAGGAAACCCTTAGCTGGTGTGCTGAGTGAGCACTAAGCCTTGCTGACAAGTTCACATTCCCAAGTGGACATTTGCTTTTATTTTTAATTACTCTTGAATTTCCCATGGCTTGCGTGGAAAGGCGTTAATGGCAGCTGTTTAATTAATTAATTAATACTCCAAGGAAGAAGTCCTGCCATGCTCTGAACTGCATTTAGATATGTTGACTGTGCTCCAGTCAGGCAGTGAATCCAGGCAAGATCCTCAGGCTGTGAACTTCACACAGGATGCTTCAAACCAATACATACAACTGAGCTCAGGACAGTAGCTGTGGTTATGGCTATGGGTAGCTGCTTACTGCACATTTCCTTACATGTGCCAGGCAGATCAGTGCCTACAGCTATACTTTTGACAATGCTGATTTAAACCCACGCTATGGATTTCAGGGACCTCTAATGCCCTTAGAAAGAAGAGAAGCTCCTGAGGCCTCCCCTGAAATAATCTTTACCAAAGTTATGTCAGAGCATGCACATACACTCATGAATCTATCTAATAACTACTTCTGCACTGTGCACTGTATTCAGAAAACTCTGAGGAATGCAAGTAGCAGCAGCACTGAATAACAAATACGGATGGTAGCTCTGCAGCAGCTCTTCTTGTTAGCTGTCAGGAAGCTGGAGTGGCAGGTGAGCCTGCAACAAAATGAAGGGTAATGCTCTCCAAAGGGAGCGTTCTCCATCCTGTTACTGCAGCATGGTTTTCAACTTCTTTTTTCTTTTACTGCAGTGACACAATACCTCTATGAAGTGCTGCTTTACTTAATTAAGTCAAAAGTGAGACAACAATGCATATTAATGAGCATCCTAATGAGCATTAATTTTTGATGCTCCTCATTAACAAGCATTATAAATTACAACAAATTTCTGTTTGACTGAATGTCAAAATTTGGACGAGCGGTGGCTTAAAATTGTAAATCTGAATGCTTCCCTGGGGGATTAGAAGGCTACACATAAAGAGCTTGGAACGTCAAACAGGAAATATAAATGCTGCAACGGGCTATCTTCCACTGCCCTTCTACACATGTCTAGTGAAACAGCACTCGTGTCTTTCAAATAGAGGCAATTTAGATTCAGAGAATGAAAAAAAGTAGCACCTAGCTCTTAAATGGTAAAAGCGGATTACTCTGCTGGCACTGAAAGCAACAGACGTCTTGTTATTGAAAGCTGTGCATAAGCAGAGGTGCACTCACCCCTCTGAACTGCATTAGTGCAATCAAACATTCGAGCTCACAGTGCAAGGTATAAAGCATAAACAAGTATCTTTAAAAGATGAACACTTTAAAGAAAAATAAAAATAAAGAACTCGAGAGCACACAACACAGTGACGAGACGACTTCTTGACGAACAAACATACGTATATAATCCATGCAGCTATTGTTACCAGGGGTTTCTAACAACTCGAGCAACATGGTTTTGTCACCTAGCAGCTCTTCCAAAATATACTCCCCAGTGCCTCTGAGTCACTGCTGCATTTTGCTCCTTTACAGATAATCAAAGTAGCTCTTGCTTTTAGGCATTTCTACCTTGCTTTTGCGTTCCAGTTCTATCACAATCAAGCACTACTTGAAGGTGATAAACATTACATATCAAGGCAGTCTCATTTGTGCTTCTCATGCCTTGTTGTTTCAGAAGGAACAAACTCATAGCATAAGACCTGCAGTAGTAAACAAATACAGATAACAAATCAAGTGAGGAGAGGTAAAGTTGCAGAAAGAATAGAGTCTGGCCTGCTGTGATTTCACCAGAAGCTCCAAAAGTTTCCTACTACGCTTCACCATACCCATCTAACTCCTCCAGGCATGAGATTCCCATTCAAAACCGTACTAAAATGAGAATAAGATGGCACTTGTGACATAATTAATGTAACCAAAACTGAGGTGAAAGAGGAATAAAATCAGTTTCATTAAAAGCTCAGCTTCCTGAAATTCTTTTGCAGAGTATTCAAAAATAGTTTGTTTTGAGGAGATTTTAAAGTTTTTTAGTATTTCCTCTAAATATCATTAAAATCACAGTAGTGACATTTCACTTTATCAAAATATGGTATTTCTTAAGAGGCAAGAAAATAATGTTCATATATGCCCCCCCTCCAAAATAACACATTATTCAATGAACTGCTTTCCATGACCAAGACACTGATCAGTCCATCATAGATTGACCTTGTAGCAATTAAAGCACCAAGGATGGGTTTCCCTTTTCCTGAAGCAGACAGCTGAAACAGGACTGATAAACTCTACCCCACAAGTGCCTGTCCATTGAATCCAGAGAGACTAGGGGGTCCCATCTGTATTAAACAGGTAAAGATGTAAAACAAATCCCACCAGTAGCATAGAAGTGCTTGTTCTCTATAAAGGAAATGCAGCCAGATTTTTAGTGCTATCTTATACGTCTGTAAAGCTGAACTCAGAAAGTCGGTACATAGGAGCTCTAGCCAAACAGGTGACAAATATATATTTCACATAATGTGTGAAAATGAAAAACATTTGGGAAGTGCCTGTGAGGCACCATCTGCAGCCATTACACTGAGCTGGAATAACCACTGATACTCTTGATTACCCAAGTAAGCCAAGGTATGCCCACCTGTGCTTGGTGTCCATGCCCAGCAGGGCTGCAGGGCCCTGCAAGGGAAGACTGGGGCTGCCACAGACCCATCCCAGCTGTCCCAGGTGATTCCAGCTGCCCCACTGCAGGGCATGGCTGTACCCATCAGGTTTTAATTGGCAGTAAACTAGTTCTCCCCAGGTCAAAACTGTCTTGCTCATGACAGTAACTGCCATGCAATACCCCCATCTATCTGTACTGTCCAGCTTTTTATGTTATTTTCTCCCTGTCTGTTGAGGAAGGGAGCAAGCAGCTGGGCGCCTTCTGCCAGCCAGCCACAGCCAACCCACCACACCACAGCGTGCAGGGTTCTGCAAAACTCTGCTTCCTGCTCCTTGGTGTTACAGCTGCTGCTGACACTCCACAACAGCGTTCCCCTCATTACTTAATTTAATAGGTATTCCTCTGCCCGTGCTTAGTTGAACAGACTCCCTGTACTGCTCTCACCACTGTTAATAAATTAGAAGATTGGCATTAAAGAAAACATCCACTACTGTCCTCTTTCTTCAACAGCCACTCCTGAATTGCCAACCAGTTTTCTCTGTGATTGCTGACACTTTAAACAGCACAAATATTTCTAACACTCACACTAAACCAACCTGGATGTTTTATACCTGCTGAGCATCCTGTGGTCCCATTTTTCCAGCTGGGGAGGTGAAAACAACGTTGGCATTTTCAAGTGATCCATCACAAATTTTCATTTCTATTTTCAGCTTGCTTTCTATTGGTATGGCTTTGATTTCTACTTTGATGCTGTTTCCAATAATCAAAATAAGAAATACAGCCTTTTACTGACATCTTTCAAAACCATCTTCAAATTATGCTGTTTCAGCATCACAGCAGGAAAATTCAGAGAGACCTTCTGTTAGTATTTACACTGCAGGCTCTAAGTTTGAAAAATGGATTATTTTACAACCTTTGTTTGGGTCAGGAATATAATCTGTAATTGGCAAATAATTACATGCTTATTTTTTTGTCAAAGTGAACGATAACTGGCAAATGGATTTTCAAAATATCTTCCATCAGAGTATTATTATGGGGGGTTAACTATTTTTCTTTTTGAATCGGTCAAACTGTCCAAAAGGGTTTCTCATTTTTGGATGGATGAAACCAGAATTGGTGTACCCCCCAGCAGATGGCTATTTTATCTGCTCAAGGTGTGATTCACCATCTGTGAAAGAAATAAGAAAGTTTGGGAAAGGGGAATGAGGATTCTCCAACAGGAGCAAAGTCTCTTCAGGATCCCAGGAAATTTCCCAAACCACCCAGCAAACATCAAAGTAGCACTTGTGCTTATTCCTTGGAAGTAACATTAAACACCTCTGCAAGAAAACAAACATATTTTGTCTTGCTCGATGGATTTGTGCTATTTGGCATAGCTCAGAAAACTTTAGAAACCTCTGTCAACACAGGCAGGAATCCATCTCTGACACACTGAAATTCATCAGTTGATATATTTCAGGAACAGCGGACTACTCAGTGAATAAGGAGTTGATTGAATGGTCACAGAGTGTTGTGGTCAAAATCTCTACGTCCAGGTGGAGGCTGGAAATGAGTGGGCTCTGTCTTGGGACTAGTACTTCTCAACATCTTTATCAAAGACCTGTACAGTAAGACTGAGCTTGCCCTCCGCTGACGACAAGAGGCTGAGAAGGAAGGCCAGGTTGCATGGGGCCCTGGGCAGCCTGATCTACTGGGTGGTGACCTTGTCCATGGCTAGGATTTTGAACTAGATGATCATTAAGGTCCCTTCCAACTCCGGCTATTTTATAATTCTAAGAGAGCACTGGCAGTGCCAGCATCCCCTCTTTCCTTGCACTCCAGCATAAATTGCTGTCAATCACAGCATACCAAAGCTTGGGCATCCTGCCCAGGACTAAAGGGGGCTGGCTGACCCACTGGGCAACCATGAGGCCTTTCCCCAGAGGAGCAACCATGCAGTGTGATGTGGGGACAGGGTGATGCAGGAGCTGTGAAGAGGAAGGGAAATGACAGGAATTACCACCTGCCTTACGAGAAAGACAGCCTGCTCCCCTCTGCCAGTCCATAGCAGTGGCAGCATCTACAAAGTTACTGTCAGCCTGATATTTGAAAGCCCTACTGCCCTTTTGCCTGGTGCAGGCAGCAGGAGTAATCCTCATCCTGCCTTGCCTCAAATTCAGCAGAGCCCCACAGCAGCAAGCAGTAACCTTGCATGGCACTGTATGTCTGAAATTAGCTTTTGATACTCAGAAACAAAGGGCTCAGTCGTGCACTCCAAGTGCATACCCCTCAAAACTTGCCAGCAGGCTGCAAGGGCCAGGCGAATGGGACCAGAATCAAAACTTGCTGCTGTTTTCACCTCACCCCACTTAAACACATTTATGGTCAGTAGCAGAGGTTTACTCTCACTATAGTCACTGGGAAGATACAAATAAACTTTAATGAATATTGCCACGGCCCAGGTCAATAGATAAATGATTCTGTTATTTAACATAGCTCTCAGAGCTACATCTGGAAGTGGAAACCGACATTTTATACCTCCTTGTTCACAAACAAATGTTACAATGAAATTTAGCTTGCTATTGGCTGCATTTTGTGAGTTAAAGGGATAAACCCCATTAATTCTCTGCTGATAAAATGTTATTGACCTCACTGTAATGTCTATTTTTCCTTTGCCAAAATCCCTGATTCCTTTTTATCCTTGCTACTTCCTCAGTGCTATTCCCTTACTGTAGGCTACATAAAATCAAAGCCGACTGACTATCCAGGCAGCAGAATATTTCCTTTATTGAAAAATCTCCCTTATTTTCAGTTTATAAACTGTCAGCCTGCAAGGGACAACTGCTCACAGCCCATTCCACACAATAACCATTCTTTGCAGGGCATGGCAGGTTGCAAGAAATGCCCCCTCAATCTTACATCCTTCCCACAGCTTCCAGACAGTAAAATTACTCTAAAGAAATACTAGGCTTTCTAGATCAAATGATTTCACATGAACAGTTTTACACAAAACCATCTTCTAAGCTAAAAAATATATATATTTTAAATATTATAATATTCTGCTTGAAGATATGAGACCAAATGGTTGGGCTAGTAGATGAGACCACTGGGAACCAACCCAAAATTGATGTATCTGATTTCACTTGCCAAGCTGAATGACAAGCTGAGAATTGAGCCAACCAATTTCAATTTGAAAATAGCTGCCATTCCCTCATCTCATGATGTAGAGCAGAATTAAGAAAAAGCAGCACCCATCCTTCCTGAGAGACAGTGCTGTTAAAGCCACCCACCCCACTTGCAGAGATCTTCAAAACAGCATGGTGTAAAAGCTGACTTCTGCCTGGAGAGCATGAGCCTGTGCTGGTAGAAAAGAATGCAGTTCACAAATGGACACTGAATGGAAAATATTTGTTAAGAGTGAGGAACTAATGTAAGGAGAAGATGATAGGACAGCCAAGGTGGAAAGGAGGAACTTGAACAATTTTGCAAGAACTGAGTGCTTTTCTTTATTTAATATATTTATTCACGAGTCAGGATACTATTAAGAGTGTGCTAATGAAAAATCATTAGCTGATGATGTCAGGTTAGGAGATCTGATCAATACAAAAGAGTAATGGAACATCACACAGGAAGAGCTACAAGATCAAAGCTGAATTTAAGAACAACAACGATTTTGATTAAAGTAGAAAATTAACATCAAGAGAGGTTTAAGAAAGAGAAAAGCCTGGGTGTGTGACTACAGAAACAGCCAGCACGGTGCTAGCATGGCTCCACCAGCCAGCTCAGCAGGGACACAGATATACTAACGAAACTCTCCAAGCACAGGAGAGAACGCAAAGCTGAGAATAACACTGCTTAACTTTAAACTGGTCATTAAAGGAAGTCTCTTGTGCCTAAGAGCTACTTTTGCCCCCAAAATAAATGGGTACATAAGGAAAACTCTAGAAAAGTCTTCAAAATAATGGCAACAGCAAGAAGGAAAGTATCCTAAGACTGAGTTTAACATACTTGTGAATGGGATTATTTCATCTGACACGAAATGAATGATAATTTCCTGCTCTGGCCAGCAGGTGGGCAGTGCTCTGGGAAGCACTTCCCAGCCCAGAGCTCCTGTGCTCCAGTGGCAGGAGTCACCTTGAGTTGGATGATGCTGCATGATAAGGGCCCAAGGGAATTCATCATATTTAATATTAAAGACTTTACTTTGACACAATTTCAATTGACTGCAACAAATCAAAGCAAACTCTGCAATAAATGTCTTCATAATGCCTTTGCTGTAGCTGTACTCTGAAAGTCCAAAATCAATAAAAACAAAATGGTGACATATGTTTGTATTATTTGAAAAACTAAATGCGTGCAAGGGGATCTGTCACTGCAGGATTAATAGAGTACAAGATGTTCTGTTTGTTGGGCAGCTGATTGTCTGTCTCATAATATGAATTTTAAAAAAGCTAGGGATTTCTGCTAGTGCATTTGCAGGTTTATGCTGAATTTCACATTAACAATAAATCATCCTGTATGTATAGCTCTCTTTTTCAATTTACTGCTACATAGCTTCATCAGTTCACACAGGGAATAGGGCCATACGCATAATGAGTAAAAATCTGATAATAAAATATTAAGTAAGACAACGAAACAAAAACATTTGAAATATTAATACCAAGGCTCTAAAATACCCCTCATTGCCATTCAGCACACATTTGGTGTGCACATACCTCTTACATGTTGGTGGAATGACTGGGAGAATGCCAGGTAACATGCTCTAATGACTGCAAAGCAATGTACTCAGAATTAAGAAATCCATTTAACAATGATGTAAATAAAAATAAGATGCATTCTGTTGTGAGTTGAAAGACAGTATTTTTGTTCTAGTTTGTTCAGCTCCCTCTGAGGAAGTAATTTTTCACTAGGTTAGTACCCTTCAAAACTGAACTCAAATTTATTTGTGAAGACTGATCCTTGGCTGTCTACATGGCTGTTCTGCTGGGCTGTTACAGAAAGGTCCTTGTGGTGCCGGACACTTGCATAGCCAGCATTAAGCCTGTACTTAAGCATTGCCTTGACTTCAGGCACTTCTTTTCAGAAGGCATAGAAATGTATGCTTAATTTTAAAATTAAGCATATCAGCATATGCTGATACGTGTTTGACAGTTAAAGGAACTTTCTGCATGTATCTATGCAGAGTCTGCAGAAATAAGGGCATATACTTTTGTCCTAGCTTTTTGGGGACCTTCTGCAGATTCAGACACTGAAGAACAGGAATTAATCCAGTCTAAGATTCATTTTTTACATGCATCTACATTCAAAACCCGTAGGCGAGACCTTTTCAAGACCTAGTGTTTTCATGATCCCACAAAATGCAGCTCTCCCATCCCATGTGTCATGCAAATAGGCTCATGAATCCAGTAATTCTCCTCAACTAACCAGGATCGTAGTTACTTAACTGATGTGAAAAGACAAAGGAAAATATACCGCTCGCTCAACGTGCGCAAAATTTATGGTAACATAATGTGTTTAACAATTTTATCCAAGTTTCAACCTAGGACAAAACAAATATGTTCACATAATCCCAAGCCATATTATAGCGGTTGCAATGCAGTAAGCAATGTAAAATTTTAATTCATCATTAAGTACACAGTACACATACAGGTTTTGTTTTTAAATAACAATATGCAAAACTTTCAGAGTCATTAACAATTTAATAAGCTGTTTAAACAAGAGAACACTTTGAAATGCTTGATCTGACTGTGTCTATGCTTTCCACGCATCGTGCAATAATTTATTATCATTTTCACAAATTGCTTGTCAGCTGGAAAAAAAAAAACAGAACTGTTCTGCAATTATCTCCATTCCAGAAAGTCTCTATATAAACTTTATATCAATGCATACAATAAGTATATGGATACAGATCAAATATGTTTTCCATTAACAAAATGTTAATTGCCCTTTCCATGTCATTAAGACTTGCTGATTACCCAAGGAAATTCTACTGCAAGATCACAGAATACCCCGTATCCTACTGCCAGGTCTTAAGGCAGCAGTACCTACATGTTCTAGGCAGTAACACACAGAGTCAACAGCTGTAATGACTAAGTAGAACAAACTAGGCTTGGCAGCATAAAGTCAGCTGCAGGACACTGCTCATGCTTCTCAACGTTTTGAAAAGATCATTTTATATCTTCACCTGCAACTGAGGAACTGCCTACCTCCAACTTGGACAGGGAAGGAGGATAAATCGTAACGTGGTTGATCTTCAGCATTTTGATACTCCCTTGAGATGGAGATGCATTAGCATAACATAAACTCACTATATGTGTGTCTCGAAAAAGGGATTCATGAGCAGAACTAGTAAAACAATTCCCTTCCCTCTAGAAGACCGAGATTAAATGGTGTGCTGTGAATCAGGGCTCTGCTACTCTCTAATTCTGCCTAAACTCAGTCACAATTTGAGGTGAAGTCTGTGACCCGTGCTCAGACAAAAAAGGAAAAAAAACTACAGAAAACAACAGTTTGCATGATTACTATGACTAAAGAAATACAGAGCTAAAATTTGATACTTGCTCTAGCTTATATCAGGGCATTGCCACGATGTAAAGCCAAATCTCTTAACTCTGGGATTCTGAGCGTCAATTTGACCAACGCCAGAACTAGCTCCTTCCACATCTGCCTTTATTACCAGAGCATAACTTTCCTTGAAGCTTGCCTCTGGCCTCCACTTCTACAAGTAGCCCTTTCACAGCTTTCTGTTATGCCAAATACTATTTAGTCAATAGAGGGCAAGTCTTCCAGCATTTTGAAGTTTAATACCAATGTCCAAGTCCTTCTTCCAAGACCAGCTGACAAGTAGTCATCACCATTTTACACTGAGACTTGCATTCTGTTTTTCTTGCATTTTCAATTAATCACTGACACACTGTTAAGAAGAAAGAGAGCAAATCTAACATTTGACCCCATCTATTTCAATATCCAACCTGTACTGCATTAAGTGAAACCTCCTATGGAAGCCTGCGGAGAATACGACGGTTGACCTCACCCAAATTTGTCTACCTGAATACTCACAACTTAGTAATTCAGTTCAAGTTCTATTTTCTGTGATTGTTAATAAAACTTTATTTTATAAGCATAAACTTTTGCAATTTTTAACTGCAGGGGCAACAACAGTGCTTGCCAGGATACTGCCAGTCTCTAAATACTCATGCTGGCACAACACAGCAGTTTTGTGTTGTATCTTGTTCCCAGACTCACATTGCTTTGTTTTACATTACTGAAGTATGAGAATGCACATAATTGACCTGCCACAACAAAGAAATCTGCTGAGAGTTTGAACTTGGGTTTTGAAAATGCAGGTTAAGGAAGAACCTACACATCTCCAAGCCTGTACCACTGAAAGCAGGATTCTTGTGGTTTGGGATAGATCTGCAAGATGGCTTTGACATTCTGTAAATACCCCCAGCCATGCACTGAGACTTATTCCATGCATTTCACATCCAAGATCCTACAGCTTTCCAAGATGAAGAGCATGTACTATTGCATATTAAGTTGAAATAATAGGGCTCTGAACTCCCATTGCCTGCCATTTCAATTGCAGAATTACTACAGAATGAAAACCTTTACAGATCAAAAAAGTTCAGTCCTAACTAGAACAGCCTATTAAAATAGGGTGACATCTACTAGCAAAATTAAACAAAGAAAAGAAAAGTAGCTCTTCTAATAGAAACAAGGAAGTGAATATGGTTAATGTTATTACCAGCAATGAAAAATCATAGAATCACAGAATGGCCTAGCTGAAAACAACATCAAAGATCATCTACCACTAGACCAGGCTGCCCAGAGCCACATCCAGCCTGGCCTTGAATGCCTCCAGGGATGGGACATCCACAACTTTCTTGGGCAACCTATTCTAATGCATCATCACCCTCTTAAGAAAAACTTCCTCCTAATATCTAACCCAAAAATTGTGGTAAAAAGATTTGTAGGCATGATAAGTGAAGAGCTTGGAAGGGAAACATTGGCCCAAAGGTAGAAAGAAGATGTCCACCAATAGAACAAACAAAGTACACCACTTGCAGTGCACAACCCTTAAGGTTTCAATACACACTCTGGACTCAACAGTAAATTACCATTATGTCATGGACAAACTGCACATAGAGTCCTGGTAAGAAACGTACAGCAGATGAAAATAAAATAATAGACTATCTGTCATTAAGGCTTCCAGCATTCACAAACGAGGATCAACTTCATATGAAGCACTGATGAAAAACAGTTGCCTTAGAAGAACTAAGGTCTTACTCAGATTGTAAGAAATGATATTTATTTCAGTTGCTTTGGGAAGATCTCTAAAGACAATGTGGTTACAGAAATGTTAGTTCTTAGTTAACACTGTATGTTTTTGCTGTCATTTCATCATAGTTGATTCATAGCATCTCTGGCCATTACGGGTCTGTTTTTCACTACACAGTGTACCATAATCTCTCATTAATACCAGTGAGATGCACTGAAGCTTCAAAAAGCATTCTGCATTTGGCAGGTATAGGAAAACTTGGCAAAATGAGCACTGAAGGAATAGTCTTTCAAATAAGGCCTGCAGCACTCCACACTGTAGTTGCTTGTGACGTGCTGCTCGTATGGCTTGCTGAATCCTAACCATAAACTTCATTAAATATGATTCCCTACAGAGAAGAATAAGCATGCATCTTACCTACATACATTATAATTTTGAGGCCAGCTGAGGATTTACGAGAGACAACTCCAGCTGGGTTGGGAAGGTAAAGCAAAATGAAGAGCGACAGAAGCAAAGTACTGCATTGCTAATGCAGTGGCATCCTCTGAACAGATCAAAATGAGCTTGAAAAACAAATGCAAATCTGAAAGCACAGAGTAAAGCTCTAGATCTTGGCCCTTACATATGAGTTACATCATATGAGGGAAGTAAAATATCATCTTGACCTACATTGCTTGCCATGCCATTCATTATCATGGTGTTGTAAGACAAGAGCTGGGACAGATTCAGCCCTATGCGTGTTGTCATCCAAATGAGTGAGTGCATAAATTCTGATATTCTATCTCCATTTGAACGCTCAAGTGCCACCAAACTGGCACATTTGTGCCTTTCACTTTTTCACCCATATGCACAAGTGTGAATCCTCAGGCACCCACATTTACAAATTAAGCAAATATTTTTCTGTAACAAATAATTTCATACTTGGAAATTATGTTAAAGCAAGCTATAAATAAAGCCTACCAGGGCACTACAAATTTACTGCAAAACAAAAACAACATTAAACTACAAAACAATGAAAAAAATAACATCATTTCCCATATGCTCAATGTGTCAACAGATATACAGTCCTTTAGGTAGCAATAGTACTAATGAAAAGTCAGCTGGGACAAATGGCATGTTTCTGTTTACTATTAGCATTATTTAAACTAGATGTAAGGTGTGAATAGGGCTTTAAAAATAAGTAAAAGCGTGACAGATCCCTGCTCTGAAACATATGTGATCTGAAGTAGAAGAATCTGTGGATAACAACTTTCAACTTTTTGCAGTGTGGAAAAACATTACAACAAAAAACACGTTTCAGAGTTTTTGTCTATGAGGGGAAAGTTTAATTCACAATTTCTTCCTTTTATTACAGCACTGGGTTCTGATGAATTCCTCCACTACTACAGCTGAAGCTGCAGACAGGACTATCTCCAATTCTACCACACAAATGGAAAACAAGGAGAAGTGCCATAAAACAGAACAAGCTTCAGATCTCATTTATCAGATGCCAACAGCACACTGTGGATATATTCCTGAGGAACTTGTGGTCTGAGCCAGTTTCCAAGTCAAGGCAAGTCTCCTATGGTTAAACTATGGGGCAGTATTTTATTAACCACAAATCAGTTATTGCTGCAAAAAGCATCAAATCCTGCCTACCAGTGAGACCTGTTCTGAGCTGATGCATGAGCTGCCTGGCTTGAGCCTTCAGGGGGCTGTGGAACAAACCCTCAAGACTGCTGCTTGCTGCCAGCCCATCAGACCAACCCCGCAGGGCCCCTCCATGCCTGCTGCACTCAGGGACAAGAGCAGAGCAGGCAGCCCCAGAGCCAAGGGAGCAGGTGGCAGCAGCACAAACCTCAGCAAGCAGCACGTGTTGGAACAATCCTGTTTGTTAAAACGGAATTGCTCAAATACCTGGTAAGGCTTCACCTGGTGATCCTACCACATCCAAGCTGGTCTTTCCATTTGCTTGTCTGTGTGGTGAGTAGATGACAAAGTCCTGATGAATCACAAACTCTGGACAAAAAAAAAAAAAAAAAAGAAAAAAAAGAAAAAAAAGAAAAAAAAACTAAATACTGTTTAAAATAAATATGCAGAAGGCTCCGGGGAGACCTCATTCCAATACTTGATGGGAGCATATAAACAGGAGGGGGAATGGCTGCTTATGAGGGTGGACAGTGATAGGACAAGGGGAATGGTTTTAAACACAGGAAGGTTTAGGTTGGATACTAGGAAGAAGTTTTTCACTCAGAGAGTGGTGACGCACTGGAACAGGTTGCCCAAAGAGGCTGTGGATGCCCCATCCCTGGAGGCATTCAAGGCCAGGCTGGATGTGGCTCTGGGCCTGGTCTGGTGGTTGGTGACCCTGCACACAGCAGGAGGGTTGAAATTAGATGGTCATTGTGGTCCTTTTCAACCCAGCCCATTCTATGATTCTATGATTCAAATCTCTGCCTGTCATGGGAAATATCCAAAGATCTTCCAAATATACACAAATGAGTTCCTGATGCCCCAGGGCATATCAGGATGCAAAGAAAACAAGTTCTACAGTTTTCTGAGAAGAAGCAAAGGGCATCAAATGCTAGGAAAAAGCATGGTGGAAGTATAGACACAACACATCTTTCTAGATCTGTATGCATAAATATCAGGAAACAAAAGCAGTACACTAAGACTCCTAAACAGAATTCCTCTTCTGTTATAAATCCTTTTTTTTTTTTTTCCCCCAATATTTATCCAACTGCAAGCTCTGACAGTACCTTCTAAATGAAATAAGTTGTTTTAATTATCAAATTTACAAGACCAAACAAACTAGCAAATAAGCTTAATAGCATATTGGCAGTTATTAGATTGTTGACGAAGAGAATGGATACAGATACAGTGACAGCATTAAACTGAACATCATATCTCATAGAAATGTCTACAAAACAGGTGAACACAAGAACCTAACACTATGTTCCCATGTCAAATTAAAACTTTTTTTTGTTTGTTTCCAAAGATTTGTTATGCAGTATTCTCAGCATGCATCACAAGACCTCCTCCCCCCTTCCACCAGCTCTGCTAGAGCTGAATGAAATAATACCAAGAAAGGAATTTGCCTCAGGTTATTTTATGCAGCCTTTTTGAAGGCTAAGGGCAAAAATACAAGCAGGCCTATGAAGAATTTACAATAAGCTGACTGACACAGTGAAGAAAACTTGGAAGTGTTCATCTAATGAGCAATACATATAACTGCTAAAACCTGAACCATCAGCACCTCTGTTGGGATCTTTTCTCTTCCTAGCCCAGTAACTCTGATGTGCTCAGACTGAAATCTACCTTCCTCCATGCTTTTTATACACTGAAAGTTACTTTATTAACATTAAAAGACTCCTTCCAACAATGGTGGTCACCAAGTCCATTTTCACATGGATTCACAGCTCCTGGATCTGATTTCCCTGGAGCTGAACAGCCGGAAAAGTAGCAGGGATCCCCTGGGCTGGGGCTGTCAATCAATACGGCTCCCATGTCTTACACTAGCAGTTCACACCTATCTAAGAGTCCACCTCACCTACCAACCTGCCCTTCCACCTTGGCTGAAATTCAGTGCACAAAGAAATAATTCACATTTACAGAAGTACAATACATAAAAATTAATTAAAACATTAAATCTTTCTAAAGAAATGTGATGTACACAATTAAACTCAGCATTTAGTATAGGGGAAAAATCCCTTCAGACAAAGGTCATTGGTGCGGTGATGAACATCCTTCAGGTCTTCTAAACAATGTTATCATTCTTTTGTCCACCTCATTAGTATCCTCCCCCACAGCCTGCATTACCTAGTTTACACTACTAGAAACACTGCTTCCAGCAATGCCTATGTGTGCTGATTTTATTTCTCTCAGCAATTTCCTTACCAGATACCATATGCACGTGTAATGTTATTTCAGCTCAGATTTACACAGCACCTCTGATATTTCCCACATGCAAGTGTACGTCTCTGAATTGGATTTCCGAATATAACAACAGAACATTCCACATATAAAAAAGCTTGTTTATTAGCACCATAAAATTGTCAGTCGTTTATGCCCCACTTGTAAATACCAGGCCACATTAACATAAACTTGCCAAATGCAGAACAGGGGGGAGAGTGGGTGATCTTCCCTGCGATCCTTCAACAGGAGAGCAAAGCATAAATAAAAAGTGAGCGTGGTGGGAAGTGCTACTGTTAGTTCTAGTAATTCTACTCCAGCTCAGAGGAGCAGACTCATGGCCCGGAGGACACGAGCGTGCACAGCCAGCATCCCTTTATTTACTGCCCTGAGTCCCTGCCATGCTCACTAGCTTGACTTTACAGGAGAGCACGTTGGCTCATCTTGTGCAAAGATATACATATTTTAGATGCTGACTACTCTCCTTGTCAGATTCGAGACCTAATCAATCCCTTATGCTATAACCAGGTGTAAGTCATAAAGAGGTTGTTATTAAAAAGTTTTATAGAGTGAGAAGCTTAGGTACTCATGCAGGAGAGAGGTTTTATAAACAGCCCACTGTGCCATCATGGTTTCAGGCACTGATGCCAAGACTTCTACCCTCTGGCCAGTTTTAAGCATATTTTGTTATTCTCAATCACTGGTCTTGAATTCTAGAGTTACTTCTGCTGCTGGCTTATAAAAGCCAAATTCTCCATCCACAAAAAGATCCAAATAAGACTTACCAGAACACTTTGGCTTGGAGGCCAGCAGTGACAGTCAGAGGCACCATAGCACTTAATTTGACTTTGCACACCTGTTTCGGTGGTAGGAGAGTGAAATGTAGAATGACTACAAAACTTCTACAGACTGTGCTCTGTGTGAAAAATGAGACTGTAGACAGTAAGTTACTCTAAAATGAAAATCTGAGCAGCAAAAGAATACAAAAAATCAAAAATAAAGTATGGACTTTATGTTACCAAAATGTCAAAGCAGCAACAAATATCCTCGATGAACTCATGAGTGCTTGCAAGCTTATACTTATTTCAGGTTATTTTTCAGTATAGCTTAAATCAATGGAGTATAACTTAACCTTAAACTAGAAAACCAATGCAGATTTATCTATCACTTGCAAAAAAAAAAAAAAAAAAAAAAAAAAAAAACTAAATAAATTCAATAAGTTATTGCAAAGGGAAAGTTAGAGCCACCCTGCCCACACAGGACAGCACTGCTCCCTGAGCTCCTCCTGCTCCCACTGGCTGCTTGTCCCCAGGGACCACCCTGTGTCACTTTCTAAGCAGCAACTGCAGAAGCCTCTGTGTTCAAAACCCGAGGAAATCCCTTAGTAAGGGGAATTTATATGTGCATACTGCAGCTGCAGTCCATGTTCAAGCTGCTCACTTACAAATTTCCTGCTACATCCTCCAAATTCCAGCAAGCTATTATCTTAAGCTCTGCACAGCAAGTCCAGCCTTTGGTGGCATCTCACTCTGCTATTTTTGTCCTAGGTGATACTGCCTCCCATGTCATTTATCAAAGTAATCATGACTCAAAGGACCCAGTTCCCACCCACACAAACAGGAAAAAATTGAGAGCAAGACAGGATACCAGGTATCCACAATGCTGTTATTATTATCTTGATAAAATAGCAGGGACACACATTCTGCCTGTCACAATTAAGGTGATAAATGCCTGCTTCTTTGAGGCTTGTCTGAAAGTCAATTATGCAGATTATTTCTAGAATACAGACAGATGGTCTTTTCCCCCATATGAGACAATCAAGTTGAACTTTGATATGTGCATAAAAATACTGTAATTTGTCAAGCTCCAATGGGGCCATTTTATCACAGATAACCAAAAGACTATATGGATTTTTGTATTTGCCTCTTTTCGATTAACACAGCCTATGTTCCTTTTTATTCCAAATTTTTTTTTTTAATGGAAGCTTTGCTATGTTTCATCTTGAAGCCAAATATTGATCTTTCAGTCGAGTCTTCAGGTTTTGATTAACGCAAAAGGTTGCCAAGCAAGCAGCTTTTTGTTTGTTTTTTGCTAATTTTTTTTTTATTCACTTGCCACAGTAAATCTTGCTTTTATTGTCCCACCACTGAAAAGAAAAAATGGATTGGTTCGAGCACCTAAATAATTTACAATACACAGCTTTTTGGAAAGACTGATGCAATGCTGACCTTTGTTTTCCCCCTTCTCTAGTTGACAATAGAAAATTTTTGATTGACTTGAAAGGAATAGAAAGGAAGGTTGATTTTGACATGTTAATGACGGTTTAATGCAACAAAAGCTTTAGAAAATGAGTGTTTAGTAAGGAGTTTTTTTAACAAAGCAAAAACAAGCTGTTGTAAGTACAAAAATTGCCATCAATATTTTTCTCATAATTTTCATTCTCTAACAGGTTGAATTTTGTGCTCCCATTTAAGAAACAAGTTAAATTTATTTTTGATGCACAAATATTCTGGCTGCCTAAATTGCACTTCATCCATAGTCCATGCTTATCAAATCCACAGTAGACTTGATATGCCAAAGCACACAGATCCTGGCAAATGTAGGCAAGAATATTCTGAAACAGAGGATGAGGGAGACCAATATCTTGTTTCTTGTAGACGTTTTTTATATCCTTGTGTTAAACAACTTTGACTCCCACGCAAATACAACCAAATCAAAGACCTGGCTCCAATCCAACTGAGCCCAGGGAGGGCTTAAGCCTGCTTCCAAAGCAGTGCAAAACCCCATGAAGGTATAAATATTAATAAATATTTGAAGTCCACAGCATGTAGAGTCAATAGTAGATACTGTCTTACCTGTCTGAGGTTTAATGTCAGACAACACAAGATTAATAACACCTGCCTAATCAAGGAGCGTTTCAAGGTCTCCAATGAGAACTGCAACAGAAAGACAAGATATTAATTTAAGGGAACTTTTTGGATAGTAGAAGTCTTCCTTGACACCACTGTCTAGAGCCTATAGTACACATCACTGCTGGACACAGACATATACAGTTAGATCCAGATGGACATTAAGGCAACGGGTATTTTGGCAGAACATTTTACCAACTTTCACTGTAAGATACGTCAGATGGATTATCGTGGTTCATAAGGAGACATGGATATCAATCATCAAAACCCACATTTCAGCAAAATATTCAATACAAGCTTAAAATAACTCTTTGCAATCTATCAGCCAAAGTACTTGCATTACCTACGAGTTTCTGCTTAGCCCCTCTCAAAAAACATATACTGACTTCTTAGCAGTGCTTTAAACTCAACCACACACCAGAAAGCTGCTCACACAGTATTAACGCCACCAAATCAGACCCCACAAAGCTTCCAAACTGCACAACACTGCAAAAATCTACCAGTCATTCAGGGCAGAGGCAGCTGCTGCTGAATGTAGCATTCATTTTGCCTTTTTTTTTTTTTTTAAATTTCTCCAGACAAACCAAAAAGAAATGGCTCCATATCAATAAAATGGTATGTCAATTTGGTAATAAATATTCAGCTTTTCTCTTGGGAACTTACTGCTTCATTCTAGTTCTGATGGAACATATTGCCAGCCAGCACTCAGGGGCCCAGTATTTCACGTTATTATACATCTGCCAGATATTCATGTCCACACTCTCCACGTGAGAAGAATAATGTGCTGATCTACGTGTGGAAGACAAGAAGGTGTTCAGGAGCAGTCAGCATACATTAACCAAAGAAAAATCATGTTTAAACAACCTGATTGCTTTCTACAGTGGGACAAACAGCCGGGATCAATGGCACAGCGTCTAGCTGGAGGCCTGCAGCTACTGGTGCTCAGCAGGGGTCGATGCTGGGTACAGTATTATTTAATTCATTCATCAGTGACTTGAGTAAAGGGATAGAGGGCCTCGTCAGCAAGTTTACCACTGCATGAAAAATCCAGGAAAGAGAATAAGGGCACAAAATTCAACTCATACATGAAAAAGTACGTTGCAGCAGCACCATTGTATTTTCCGGGGAGCAAGCATGAGAAACAAAAGGCTGAACATATGCAATCAGAAAGACTATGTAATATGGCAGATGAAAGTTCTTCAAATTACTTTTAAAAGTACTCTGTAAGTGGGAGAAGATGCGAGAGACAAGGGTTTTCCAAAAAAAAAAGAAAAAATTGTTATCATGAAGTGAAGGAATCAAAAAATTGTTGAACCTTGCACATTCTTAAAGCTACTCACGCAATTTTCAATTGTGCTTAAGTTTACAAGGACAAATCAGACCTTTGAAACTAACAATTCCATTTTCAAGGGTGTCCATGAAAGACTGAAGCCATATACAAATAAGTTACAGGATACAAAAGAAAGCCACGTAAATAACAACAACAACAAAAAAAAAACCTCAGGGTGAATGTCAGCAATTGAAAACATACATGCAGCAGCTGCAAAATAAATTACTGTAGTCAAAGTCTCTCCTCAGACTCAAGAGCTCATACGGCAGTCTTTTAAAGGTCAGTAGTGAAGTCAGTCACGTTGGAAAAGTAGTCCAAGAATATGAAATCCAGTGTTCAAATGATTTGTTTGCCCAGGGGTCCTTATTAGAAAGGTAATCTCTTCTCTATCACTGTTTAATAACATATCATTACTTTGTGAAGTGCTTTAAAATACCTGGAGTACAAAAGATGATATTTAAAACAAATTCATTCTAGTCTATCCCAAACAATACATAAAAAACTGAAGAGAAAGGATAAAGATGTTAATTTTACTGACAATTTTGTAACACTCCATGAGAGAGAGAGCAAACAGCTATAATTCCAAAATTACATATAACCACAGGCCATTTCGTCATGTGAAAAGTACCAAGAGATGATAATTTCTCCACTGACTTTAATTAAGCTTCATGTAGACTCTCTCACAGACTCTCCTTCCGGTTCTCCTTGTTATTAAAAGAAAAAGTGAAAGTACCTTCCAGGTGAATTTTGATGAGTGCTCGTAGTTCCGCAGTCTTGCAGAATGAAAAGTTTACATGTAAAGTCGAGGTTTTGATGAATGCCAACGTGAAAGCTAATTAAACGGGCTGAAAGGAAGACACAATTTCCCATTGTCTAATTGCCTCACAGCACCTTTCAAGGTAATAAATTTGTCACATTGAATTATTAATGAGCAACGAACATTTGACTTGCAGCCTTGAATAGAAAATAGTTCATTATCAGTTGGCCTTGTTCCTTCCAAACAAAGAGTGGCAAGAGGGGCCTTAAGAAAAAGGTGCCAGACAAAGCTCTTCCTCACATCAGCATCTTGCACATAGCGTGCCTTTTGGTGCAACATCCTGCAAAAGTTCCACTGAGGGGGAAAAAATCTAATTCCTAATGCTCTTCGGCCTTCACAGCCTAACAAAATTCCATCTGGATTTCCCAAAATACTCTACTTCACTGTCCCTCACTTGAAACATATACAAGGCTATGTCAGTGTAGAAGGAGCTCAAAAAAAACTAAGGCCAGCTTTACGATTATGTGGCTCTTTGAGACTCTACCTATCTTCTTTGCAGAGAACTGCACACAGAAATGAGATGGGACAGGTAGAAAAGACCTTTGTAATGGTGGAGGACTCCACTGTATCTTGTTCTTAAAACAGAATAAAGTCTAGCCACTTGGTTTGGTGTTAGATCTGCAACTAGATAGGGAATTATGGAATAAAGTTCATGTGCCTCTATCTGGGCCATCTCAACAGCAAAGGCTTAGGCTGTACCATGCCTGGGGACATGCAGCTGCCCTGGTAATGGGCATGCTAAGAAAGCCCCAGATATAGGAGCACTGGTACTGGTTCTCCTCTGAGTCTGGATCACACTTTCTCCAAGGGCTGCCGCTCCATACAGCACACTTCAGAGTAGCATACCCTACATTTACTACTTTGCCTTCAGAAAGTAATTGCTGGTTGGGGAAGCATTCCTTGCACAAGAGTTCTCGGGTGAAGGAGGAGAAGAGAGAGAGGCAATCAGTTTGTGTCCTGATTGTAAAACATAACAGGAAGACACAAAGCCTCCCAGCCCAAGCAGACAGAGCACCTGCACATACCCTGGATGTTCAACTTTGTACATTCAGCAAGCATTTCTGCAAGCATTTTCTGAAATAGTTTTCATTTTTACAGAAAACTTATAATCGTTAATTTGAAGCACAGGGCTCAAGTTCGCAGTGTCAGTAGGACTAATTCATAACTCCAGGATAGGAAGCCCTTCTCTTTTTCATCTCGAGATGAATAAAATCGGCTTCTTTGATGCCTGACCATTCCAAA
Organism: Lagopus leucura; assembly: GCF_019238085.1. NCBI lineage: Eukaryota > Metazoa > Chordata > Aves > Galliformes > Phasianidae > Lagopus > Lagopus leucura. The sequence goes on along the minus strand of NW_024962270.1, from coordinate 12,287,164 downwards.
ACTCAACTATTCCCCCTTCTGCCTCACTTCATACCAGGGTTCCCCAGTGTTATTCAGAAACAAGATTAATACCTGCTTAGTGGCTGTTTCCATGGCCAGGTAATCACAGCCGATGGCTATAAATGCTCACAGAGCCCAGTAGTTTACTGGAGCTTCTCACCTACATTGTAAACAAGCTCTGCTACAGAAATCATACAAGCTGCTCAGAGTTCATATCACTTCTGCCTGAACACAGCACCTGTAGCTTGTGCATGGAAGAGCAATGGAGAGACCAAATACTCGTCACAGGGCAAGGCACCGAGGCTTGCACGCGCATTGGGCCTAGCTGCATCGTGCACACAGACAAAGCTTCTTCTCCTTAGGTGGAAATGAAGTGTTGTTAACTCTCTCTTGAATTGCAGCACTTCCAGAGAGTCCTGCTGATTGAGGAGGTGCTCAAAGGGCCTGTTCCAAATGCATGTGTGAGCCCTGAGCAAGAAATCTCTCAGCTGCTGCATCTCTGGCACTTTACCAGAACACCTCAGAGATTCGGCAGCTTTCCTTTTGCAGTGAATTTGAGCCTTTCATGCACACATCAGTAACACCTGTAGTAGAAAGCTTAGAAGTTTTAATGAATAAGGCAGGGAGATTTAAAGGTTTGGGTATATAATTACTGTAGCAACATGTGCTCTTTCTTGCACCACCATGAGATCTTCTATTAGGCATGGTGCAATACACCAAGTAAATTACAGGTCACAAAATACAGCAATAAATCCTGCCCACATTAAATTACAAAGTAATTAAAACCGCTCCAGTGTTTACACTTGAAATTCACTAATGATATCAGAAAAACTTCCGATTACCAATGCATCCAAAGCAGCCTCTGTAGCATCTGACTGCTGCTAACATGAAACTGCTTTTTCAGCAGGGCCAGACAAAAACAAAAGTACTTAGACATAAATAAGCAGGGGATGCTTCCGAGGCTCTAAAGAAGATTCTTCCCTAGGTAAATCCCCAATTCCATTTATCTGTTAGTGAAATTATCATACACTTCAAGTTCACCCTATAAAAAAACACCAAAAATGGGGATTTTCATCTGAACAGCAAACAGTACCAGCTTTACTACTTATAGGCAACATGCTTTTTCATTTCTCAGTCCCACCTGCATCCTGGTTCAATCCAACAAAGAAATGAAAAGAGCAAAAGGGCAGCACCAGTGTTGCTCTGTTCAAGGATGTGGGTGGTGCCAGCCCTTGAACTGCCTCTGCTCCTTGAAAAAAAGGACCATCAGCAGACAGGATGTCTCAGTTCCCAAAAACCTTCCAGGCCAGAAAGTTGCGGCGATGCTGAAATAACAGGCAAGACAATGAATGCACTCCGACAAAACCTGACAAGACAGTAGCGAAACACTCATTATTATCCCTGACTTATAGGGCAAGTCAAGCCTTTAGTCACCCTTGTCTTGATATACTCTTATTACTGATAGGGAATGGCATTCATCCTATTTCAGAGTAAAACACCTACTACTGCTGATACACAGAAATTAAGTACCAGCTTTCATTACACATATGGTAGATTTGATTACTCTATTGCTTCTCACATCAGTCACTTGGCAGTAGTCATGCATCCTCCTCTGAAATTGGGATGCAGCAATTAGGTACCTGTGTGAAACAATGATATTGCTCCATCCCATACCTGCACTCAGTGCAGTGCTGCCCAGTACATCACCAAGTCACTTCCAAAAAGCACCTCACACTTCCTGGCAACCTATGAAAAATGTCCTATTTTGAAACAGTATTGCCTCTGCGTGATGTATGTGCCGTTTTTCCTTTCCTCTCAGTCTTCATTACTAACATTTGCATGAAAAATAGCATCTTCAGTCTTCAAAAAGTTCATCCGTTGCTGCTGCTGCTATTTTTTAACTTTGCACTTGAAGTCATAATCCTCTTTGTGTAGTTACAGCAGGATGCTGTGAAAATTCTTGTGGCAAGGAGAAGAAAATACAGCCCTGATGAGTACTCAAGAGGAAGCCTGGGTGCCAGAGCAGAAATGAAGCAGGCAGCTGCCAGCATCTAGTATGTTGCCACCATGTAAATGCCACTCCTGGGCCTCCTTTCCTCTCCACAGTCCTTCTGAACTTCTCAGTGACAGCAGAGTCCCATTGCACACTGCTACCACCCACCATGGCTAACACTGCCCCACATTTGCCCACACTGCATCCAACAGCTGCTTCCTGCCCTAGGCTACAACTCCTGGCCAGGCACTGCTTACTCCACCAGGGCTGCACATGAGCAATGCTCCAGTGTTCTCTGGCACCAGGAGTAAGTAAACAATAAGCAGGGGTGAATTGTGAATAGCTCAGGCATGTGCTCATTTAGCTCCTCTGCCAGTGTTTCTGCTAGCCTTTAACTCATAAATATCATGCCAAAGACATTATATTAACGGTGAAACAAGATGTAAGGGACTCAGTCCAGTCACTTGTACTTGGGTAACGCTACTACGTAAAACTGATCCTAGCATGGAGATGGAGCATTTAACTTCGTGGGGAGAACATGGTTTCCGCAAGAATACAGCTGAGGAAATGTATCCCCACACAGAGGAAGAAGAACCACCTACACACAGGCAACATTAGCCCGGATCACTCTGAGTGGCACACAGACTCTGTTTGCCCTCAGCAGGGCCTCAGCTCTTTGCAGTACAACCATTCTCACGCAGACAGGAAGCTTTGCTACCAGAGCATCACTGCAGCCATCAAATCTCTGCCATGTGCTTTCTTTTTACAGGATGCAATTACTCAGATTGCATTATGACTCCAGAACAAAGCGGAGGAAAAAGCCAACAGGAGCTGCCACACACTGCGAGTCCTCAAAGGCTGCCTTTGGGCATCACACTGTGCCTTTAGCTCTCCGTGGAGGAGCTCACTGCCGAATGCCATGCTTTCCAGCCCTCCCACCTCCTTCTCAGGATTACTGGGATTGCCTGATTATTTCCTTCTGTGCAGTGGACAAAAACATCAATCATTTTAACCAAATGTTTTAGGATGTTAAGTTCAGCTTTCTAAAGATGGTTATTTCTGTGAAATACATTGTTATGCATAGATTTAAACAGAATTCATTTTCCTGAATGCACATGGAGAGCTCTTTCAGCTTCCAGTGGTCACCTGTCTTACTTTACTGTATTCATCCAAGGAGCTCTGTAAAGTATGAGGGACCATCTACACCTAACGGGAGCAGGAACCTCGCACCTGGTAACACCAACAGCTGAGGCTGGAACCCAGCTGCTGGAGAAAGGTGGGCCAGGACAAGAGCACCAAAAGCAAGAAGAGAAATGAGGAGGAATGAGATCTGGACATCTGTGTGATGAGTAATTATCCCCGTAAATTAACTCGTCACCACTTGGCAATCTGTAAAACCTGCTCTAACACAAGTAGCTTGAGTGGTGGGAGATGAGCCTCCAGCTCTCCCCATGCTTGCCCACCGAAGTTTTCTTCTCACTGGTTATTAATGTGATAAGCACAAAGGCAGAAAAGATGCTTCAAGCAAAATCAATGTTTTTAAGATAAAACTTCAATGTAATTTAAACAGCCTGAGTCAAACGCCTATACTAAATTAAGTTTAAAATTTTAGCAAACTGTCAGGTAAAATTGGTGGTGTCTGACAAATTGAATTATGATAGTAATGCATCACTCACAAAAGTATTATTGATAGTGACAAGAAGATATTGAATTTAAATTATTCATTTTTATTGATTAAACTGTACATCTTCACCAAGAATGGGGCAAAATGTCTGACAAACATTTGAGATTCATATTTTAGCTTCTGGAATAATAGCTGTCAATCCACCCATGCTGGGCTTTTGCATACTCCCCTGCCGTGGATCAAGTCAGCATTAAAACTTTGCATGCAAAGAACTATTTACAAACACTTCCAACAGAAATCACCCTGCTGCAAAATGGGCTTTACCTTTCCAGAGACCATTACAGAAACTGTTTCCATAAGAATACACAGCACAGTGCCTAGCTGTGAGCAGCTTGGGGTGGGGACACAGTGCAGGAGGGGCTCTGTGCCCAGCATCAGACAGGTCTGCCACCAAGTTCCTGGGACCCAGCTGAAGGCTCAACCTCCCCCTCATCCCACACAGCCACTTCAAACTTCATCTCCTGCCTGCAACTGGGAGATCCCAAAACAAAATGAAAGGAGTAATTGCTTTCTGAGGCAGTAGACTGATCCCAGAGACACAGAGAATACCGACCCCAAGCAGCAATAACACGTGTACGCTGAGAAGAAAACTAATCAAGCAATGGAAAGTCAGGTCAGCTTCTATAACTAACGTGCACCTCTCCCCTCATGCCATTGCCTGTGAGAAGTCCTGGGGACTGCTGGTTCATTTAAGCTCCCTTGTTTCTTGGCCAGCTTCCATATGTGGTGGTTTGCATTGCAATGGCAAGTAACACCATACGTGTAACAAGAAAAGAAATGCACATCAGTAAGGAAGACAGAAGCAACAGAATGAATTGATAAACAATAGCTGGCCCAAAACTGGGCAACTATCTTCTAAAGGAAGGAGCCTCTTGCACCCTTACATTTACATTTTCTTATATATTTTTTAGAGATTTTCAACCGTTGTAGCTTTCACATGCCCACAAAATTCCAAGCTTCTCCCTGCTACAGGAGAGGGAACATCATGCTGATAAATTTGTGTTGTTGGTATTGATACTTATCTGTGTGTTCTTAAGGACTGCAGGAAAGTGCATAAAGATATGCAATACTCTGGGTGACTCTTGCACATGAAGTAGTGCCACAGAGCCAGTGGAACAAAGACCCCCTCAGCAATCTTCTGTAAACCAGAGCATGAGGAATGAAGTCATGCTGTCACATACATGTACTGGGGAAACAACAGGCAGGCTGTGCCCATCAGTAGCACATTTATGTACATGAATAAGTATCAGATAAATTTCACTCATCATCATCATCATGCTTCTACAAGTGATTTGTAGATGTTCTACTGTCTTTATCTATATGCTGGGATGGGCAGTGGCCAAAGCCAGCCTGGAGAGCCAGCACTCCCATTAGCCCCTGAATCTTGGTACGTTTGATTTCATCCTGCAGAAGAGGGCATTTACTCCTACTCTGAAATGCCCAGAGGGAACAGAAATGCTGTGCAATTGCTCTGTGCCACTGAAATGTTTCTCCAGAGCACTAATACAGGAGCAGCACGTTTTATTATTTCCCTGTTCTGCAGAACGAGATGGAATTAAATAAGATTATATTAAAGAACAGCTCTACAAAGTTAACAGTCAAACTTGTTTAGGTACTAGGCTGATGCACATTTTTTTTATTCAGAAAAAAAACTTTGCCTGCTGCCAGTTGACATTTTTATTTCTTTTACATGAAGAAAAAGTGTCTTTCAGAACAAGAAAGTTCAGACTACTACCTAGATTATTTCTTTCTACATGAAATAAAAGGGAATTTGTTTTATATACTTGACCTTTGATAAACTACCATACAATAAATCCTTTTCATTTCCCTCTCCCTGCTGAATGTGTATTTGGGCAGTGTAAATACAGCACTTCTCAGCAGCTCTGAGAAGCTTCAACAAGAGACCGTGGAAAATTAGTTTGTTCCTAGCATTACTATGTCCTTGTTTAAAAGCCCTCTGTGATCCATCAGAAAAAATACATCAAATACAAAAAAGAAAAAACCCTCAGTGCTTAAATGATTCACAGCCACTCTGCCAGAGAGCAACAAATCCAAGCTGTTTTGATGCCTCTTAACACCTTAATATCCAGTTTAAATGTCCACTTCTCAAATGTCCATCAATGTGGAACGCTCAGCCTTTCAACTGAAAGATTCTGAATCATGGAATCAAATGGGACTTCCTAGCCCTGATTTCACAGAATGGCCAGGGTTGGAAGGGACCTCAAGGATCATGAATCTCCAACCCCCTGCCACAGGCAGGGCCACCAACCTCCACATTTAATACCAGACCAGGCTGCCCAGGGCCCCATCCAACCTGGCCTTGAACACCTTTAGGGACGGGGCATCCACAGCCTCTCTGGCAGCTGTTCCAGCACCTCACCACTTAAAACTTAATCCGAACTTAATCCGAATTTAAAACCATTTCCCCTTAAAATTAAAATTTCCTACTGATATTATACAACCTATCCATTTTGTAACAAACATACAGTGGAAACCTAATGAGGAGAATTCGGATTAATCCCCACAGGTCTGAAACACTGGGAGAGAAATGGGGACAAGATTTTATTAATTCCCTTTTCAAATCCAGAAAATGAACTCTCAGTTTTCTGGGGAATCTTGAACAAAATCCAGGCTTTGCTTTATTGTTCTGCACATCCATCCTGTTACCTTCTAGTGATCACCAGTACCAAAAACAAAGACAGCTCTCCAGCTCCTAGCAGATAAGTGCTACTCAGACAACTACAATTAAAACACCACAAACCTGCTGGGGGCAGCTCTCAGATGCAGCAGCGTCCAGCTGAGAACATCCTCACAGCCTAGCTGCATCTCCTTGCATCATCACACACTGCTGAGAAGATCCCCTGTTGTCACCCTGGGTTCAGGCAGGGAGAGGAGGCTGCCTGTCAGTAGCGACTAATTATTTCTGTGCTGCTCTTCTGTGCTGTTCCTCACCTTATGTGGCACATGCTGACCAGCAACAGCAAGTCATGTACTCCTGCCCACAGGGCCCAGTGCCTCTGATTCAGTGTAGAAAATCTCATAGTGCTCAACGGGCACACACGTACCCAGAGGGACCGTGGCTGAGCAGTCCTCACCCCACCTCTCTGCTTTGCTTTCATCACTCTGCCTTGCCACCTCACACTCCTTCCATATCATCTGATTTCTACAGGTCTTCTCTCCCCCCCCCCCAAAAGGATTAAAGAATGACCTTCCATCACACAGAGTGATTTCCCAAGCAGCAGCAGATGCTCTGCTTTACGCTGCGTGCAAAGTTACCAAGAGCCACAAGCCTCTGCTCTCAGGGCTTTACCTTCACTGCCAAAACCCAGTGCTACTTTATTGCTGTACAACAACTCACTGCCATTTCATCTGCAGGAAAACTGCACGGTGCTGCAACCAGCTGAAAACACCAGGAGAGAGCAGGGAGGACCTCTGCTTCTGTTGGGGCCAGTGAGCTGGAGGCGGGGCGATGCCCAGCAAGGATGTGAAAGGAGAAAGAAGCAGCCCAACAGGGGAAAAAAGGGAAGAGAGACTCTGACTCAAAGCCTGCCAAAACCTAATCCCACATGGCACCCTTCTCTTATGGGGCATCCCAGTGTGCTGAGCCTGCAGCACATCTTGAAAACAATTTGGCAGCTATCAACTGGAAGCGAAGAAATAATATTCCGGAGATTCCTGCCAGCCATTCAGAAGGAAATTGCTTGATTCCACATTGCACCAAAGGCCAGGGAATAGTGAGCACTGCTAAGAACAGTAAACGACAGCTCATCTACTTCAGCAAATTTTCATGAATTTAGCTGAAAGTTAGTTGCAAATAACGTCTATTTCTGAGGTTGCAGTGTTCAGCATCATTTCTCTTAATTATTTCTGACACTCACCATATAATTTAGGGCCCAATGACACTGAGAAATTGACTTTGTCTTCTTTAAGGAAAATGTGCCAAGTAGCAGAATTAAGTGCTGCACATTTTTATTACTGCACCCAGACCTCTGAAGTAATCAACCTGGTGCATGCAATGACATGGCAGGGATAATACTCAAGTGCCTACACATGGGCTGAGGACATCCTTATGCAGATTGTGCTCTCTGGTGTCCTTGTCTGAACTGCCAGGGGAGCAAACTCCTGAGATTCCAAAAAGCTTCATAGCCCAGCTGATAGAGAGCCAGTCCAAGCATGGTTTGTGTGGTGGGCTTAAGGAAAACAAAACCATTTCCCTAAAATCTCATAGAATCATAGAATCATAGAATCACTAAGGTTGGAAAAGACCTAAAAGATCACCCAGTCCAACCGTTCACCTATTCCCAATAGCTCCTACTAAACCATGTCCCTCAACACAACATCCAGCATCTCATTTCAAAATGCCTCAGTTCAGAGGTGTCCAAGTTACAGCTGACCCGGAATGTGAACCAAATGACAGCCCCACTCAACTTTCCCCCAGGATTTGTCCACACCCCCTATAACAGGGGCTCCATTTGGTGTTTTCTGACCCATACGAGATCTCCCTCAGTGTGATCGGTGGCTTCAGACAACAGCATCCATGATGTGTTTTGAAAAGTTAATGAAATCTGCCCACCAGCAAGGCTGAGGGATCGCTGTCCTTCAGCTGTGTCATATTCAGGGCTATTTCCTTTTCAAAGCAGTGCGTGGGCAGGAATAGCTCTGCTTCCTCTGGCAGATGCAGTTACAAACTTACAGTTCATGGGTAAATCAGTAACAGGGGTTATGTGCCAAAGACAGGAGTTGGAATTTCACTATCACCAGCTTCACATCCCCTGAGCTCCCATCCACTCCTCTGGGCATCTCCCTCCTCCAGCAACCTACCCCAGACCTGCCTGGTGCAACGCCCAGGTTTCTGCTGGGAAAAATAAGAGACTGCTTCCTGAGCAGGTTTTCTTCACAGTAACCTGAGAACAGGTCCCACATCTTACTGGAGTTTAACTCAGGCAGCTTCTTTCCCTCCTTTTCCCGCAGAGAGCAATGGAAAGACGGCCACAAAGAGGGCAGGAGTCCAAAATACTCTCCCGTTTGATTCTGCTGGGTCTGACTTCCTACCTCCCTGTTTTATCTGCAGTCCACAAATATTTTCACAAGTGGATTTGTATATGCATAGATGCCTGGGGAATGGTTGTTCTTCATTCATTTGAATGGAAACAAGGCAACATAATGCGCAGTTTCCATATCTCATTAGCACCTATTATTGCTAAGCAAACAACTGCAGAGACCCACAGATGCAGCTCCTCCACCAGGACCAGGGTGCTGCTGTGCCACCATGCCAGCGAGGACAGTCCCCACATCCCATCCCATCATGGGGAGAGCTGCCCTGTGGCTGGACCAAGGCAAGGAGGGGTATGATGGAAGTGCAACCATTACAACTACTGAAATTTACCTTTAAAAAATATTTTTAAAAACACTGATCTTGCAGATAAGCAAATCCTGTATTAGCAGGCAGAACAGTCCAGCAGCTTGCTAGCAGGACCGCAATATCAGTCTTAGCATGTTATGAATAGACCAAGGACCTGCTTTATTCATCAGCTCACAGCCTTAAATACATTTCCACAAATAATCTCATCAACTAATAAATGACTTCCAAAAAGGTTATAACTCACGAAGAAGAAAAGGACCAAGTTTACAGAATCTTATGAATGATTAGTGGGCTGCATTGGTCTGACAGCACTTGATGGCACTCAACAAGCAAATTGGCCACATTAAAATGGATGAAGTCACTGGCAAAGCAGAGCATCTGACAAAAGAATGAATACTGAGAACTTTTCCCCTTTTCATGATTAACTTGATCATTTAATGTCCAGATCAAATGTAACCCATAAATGAGAGCCCTGACATGATTAAAATGGCCATGAAAAGGTTAAGGGCTGCTTAATTGTCATACAATTCAGCGTAAGATTTAAGAGAGAAGTATCACACGCAAGAGACGAGCATTAGGAGATGCATGGAGTAGGGGTTAGGCCAGCCTTTTAATCAGTATATCAGATCCTGAAGGCAAAGACTCGGCAGAGACACTGATGTGAAACACCAGCTTTTTGAGAAGACAAGGTCTGGAAAGCTCCTCTGTACCCATGTTTCTATTCAAGTCTGGTTTCTGCAACATCTGCAGCATTAAGGAAACAATTACCTTTCCAGTGTATTGGTAAAGCTATCAAATGCAAAGCACCATGCAATCTTGGGGTACGAGATAACAATAAACACCTCCAAAGTACAGGCAGCAGGCCAAAGAAGAGCAGAGATTTTAGCATTTTTAATTTACTGACTAGCAGGGAATGATATCATGGGTGCCTGAGTGCAGATGGAATAGCTGCTTCAGTTCATTGGTATAACTGTCAGCACTGAATCCAGGCAGAGCAAAAAAAAAATGTGACACCTTTCAGCCAAACTTAATAGCAATATAAATGGATTGAAAGAAAATTGCAATTGGGTCTACAAGAGAAACATCTAGGTGCTCAGGAAAAAATGACTTATTGTGATAACACAGTAAATGTGATATGAACCAATAACTCACAGAAGTAGTCACTGTTTAGGAGATAATTTTAAAATATATAGCTTTGCAGTTGTTTCAGAGTAGGTAGCAAATGCTTTTTAATACACTTGACAGGCAGTACTTTGTGAAGGCTCACAGAAATTTCACATTTCACACTCATTATCCTAAATAAATCATTAAATGTTGTGCTGCTTAGTTATCTAATGAGCAAGCGCATGCATATAAAACAAAAGGGCAGATTGGCCCTTCAGCAAGCCAGCAATTGTTCCCTCTCACTTTGAGAGAAAGTTTAAGTTTGAATTATGTGAATCACATTAGAAACGTACCTGAAAGTCAAAGCAGTATTTTTCCCCTTTTGCAGAAGCTCTTGGCACACAGAAGTTGCTTCAAAGGAGGAGGCAGGAAAAAAAAAAGTCACAGAATGAGTCCTGTCTGACCCTCGGCCTTCACACAGAAACCACAGCAGAGATGTTCTCCACTCACCTTTGGCGAAATTATTACAATAAATAAAGCCCTCCTGCTTGCTGAATCCTTACCTACCCCATTCCAATGCTATGGTAACAACACCAGCTCACCTTGCCAGATGGAAGTCTTTAAAAGTCACATGTCAGGACCCAAAAATCACTATATTTTGGGTTTTGTTTATAAATAAAAAGGGAAACAAAATGTAACAGATGTTTTTTGAGATCTTTCATTTTATTTTCTAAACCCTGAAAGTTTGTACTTCCGAGCCTAAGATAATATGATTGCATGTTAACAGGATTTGATAGCTCTTCATAATCACCCAACTCCACACGCCGGAACTCGAGAAGCAGATGTTTTCTCCCAGCAACATCTCTATTTGTTTTGTTTGCTACAACCAGAGTGGAAGCAGTGACCACCTGTAATCCTTCAGACAGCCCTCCCACTTGTTCCCCACTCGGATGCTTTTGGCAGTGCAAGAGATGAGCACTTGGTACCCATTTGGGCTCATTTTCTTCTGTTGTGGCTGCTGGACCAAGGGAGAGGTGAGCTCAGGGGGCTCTTCACACGGTGAGGGGAGGCACACAAAACTGACCATGGCTAAGACAAGTGGTGTTCTCCAGGCTGTGGAATTAAACAGCAAAACCACTGCTGCAACAGCCTCCTCTCCTCTGCTTCCCCTTTTTGGAGCACAATGATCCAGCAAGCATTTGTCTGGTCCCTTGCTCCATCTGCTGCTCAAATGCTGGATGTGGAAAAGCCACAGCCCCTGGGCTGGAACAAGGATGCTGCCTGGGGCCTGCTGCTGCAGGGATTCTTGCTGGCATCACCAGCCCGAGGCAAAGGAAAGGTGTTTCTGTCCCACCCTTGTGCAGCATGGGCCTGATTCATCTGCTATTGGGCAGATCTCAACACAATCATGGTCAGCTTTAAACAAACACCTAAAAACTCCCCTCTAGCCAGACTAAAATAACAGAGCTTTCATCTGAGACTGTGCATAAGTGGACACCAAACAGTAAGTCACAATAAAAAACAGCAAGAGAAGAAAAACAGGGATTCAATTCAAGATGCAGGTTTATAAAGCCTAGAAGTAGAAGATCCAGCAGCTGCACAGCAATAAGCAGTTTACTTTAAAGAGAGAACACTAATTCTCATCCACTGCATAGCAGTTTTCCTCAATGTTTCCCATGCCGTTTGTGTTCACCAGCTGCAGTCTCACTCCGCTCTGAGACCAACACACCAGTGTTGCATCTGTTTGTGACAAATTCAAGCTTGTGATGGTGCCCCACCACTAAGGACCTACAAACATAAGGACCAGGCAGCACCCGGCCAGCAGCTTCAGCAGCAGAGGATGTCCACCAGGACTCCTTAAAGGAAAATTAGCAAGGAGTGCCAGGGAAGGATCTGCAGATCTTGTCATCATTAGTAATGTCAGACCCATTTCTGCCTTGTCTTTTCATGTTAAAGTCTCAGAAGAACATGGAAGGGCTGCGCTTGACAGGTCCTCAGGTACCTTTGATAATCTGATCAAACCTAGCACCTACTTGCCACTCTCTGAAATAAATGATCTCTGCAGCTCACATATACATTGCATATTAGCATATGTAGCTGTTTGATATCTACTTGATATGCATCATTCTAAGCAGCTAACCCCCTACTTATTCCTCAGATACTATCGGTCCCATGACTTCAAATATAGCAAAATCATCTCCCCATCTTGCTTATATTACAAAACAAATTAGAGATCCTGAAGAGAAGTGTGTTAATCTTGTAATTACCATGGTAATAATGAGGCAGTTTAATGATCTTGCTAATTCTCTGTTCAGCGAGACAGGGTTTGGAAAATGCTCATACCCCATCTGCCCTTTTAATTCTGCTGAAATCAGAGATTCCTTTTAAGTGAGATCTGTGACTGCGTGTCATCACCTCGTCTCCATTCTCATGTTTAAGAATTGCTGCAGGTCTACCCAGAGGCCAAGTATTACATCACAACCAATGCCTACGCAGCTCCAGTCAGCAGCTATTTAGTTGTATGTTAATTCAGACAAGATTGCCAGAGGAAGTAAAAGCTGAAATAAAACACCTACATGAGGACTAAAATTCTGCACATCGATTGTCTGCATCAAAAGTCTTCAAATTATCAGCTGCAACGAGCTGCCCAAAAGCTGCATTTGCCTCACTGGCTCATCCTCACCCTGCCAGTACTAAGTTACAAGCAAGTGCAGCTGTAACAGGTAACGTTTATCAAGCATTCCAACAGGGAATTCTGTCTAGAAGCTGACACCTGCTCTCCTCCAGCAACTGATGGCACAAAAAGTGAACAATAATATAGCAGATGAGAAGATCCTCCTCCCACCAGCGTCTCCAGAAAACAAAGCTGACTGGTCACCAGCTCTGGTAACAGCAGTTCTCAGGATGGGCACACAAAAGCAGGGGCCACGTTCAACCTGGGAGTAAAACAGTGAGGTTCCACCAGCCACAAGAGATAGCAGCTCACCTGGAAGGCCAACCCCTTTGCATCACATTACCCAGGCAAGTGTCCCCACGCACACAGGCTCCACCTCTGCACAAAAGAGAAAAAAAAACCAGTCATTATCTCTTACTGTAACCATATCTTAATCCTCAGTACCAACAGATATTGTTTCTAGCACATTTGACACGCTACGGAAATAATGAATAGTAATTAGAATTAGTAGTTGCAAGTACCAGTGCAATTAACAGCAGCAGTGTTTAGCATGCCAATTATTTATGAACACGGGAATGCTGCACTGGATCAGCCCAAGGATTTAACTACCCCACTGTTCCACTTGCAACTATTACCAGCAGTGAATGCCCAGAAAAACATGCGAGAGCAAAGCTGGTATCAAGTGATCCTTCGTCCTGTGACAACTCACAGCTCAGGCATTTCCCAAGGCAGACACCACTGCCAGACACACAACAAGCTCCATTTCTCTGACAGAGCTCACCTCTGAACCTGTGCAGGGTGGGAACAACTGGAAAGCACCCCAGGGCTGGCTGTGGGACTTGGCAATAAGCAGGGTCCTCTTGTGATACTTCTCACTCAGAAGCAGCCACAAGCTCTGTTTGTGCTCTGCCAAGCATCACTGCCTGGGCTGCAAAGGCCAAACCCCTCGGGTATAGGAACGCACTGCACATACCTTTATTTCTTGCCTTGAGATACAAGCCTTCCCTCAGTGTCACTGTGTGATCTCAAACTATTGCAGGGGTGAAATGCCCCATGAGCCAAAGCTGACACCGAGCTAGAAAAAAGGGCTCACAAGCAAAACAGCTTTCACAGTAGCAGTACAAGCTACAGAAGAGAGAGCAGTGTATATGTTTAAAAAGCTGCTGTGGTGGTGTTTAGCCAAAATAGGTAAAGGACACCCTGAAGAGAAGGCTTGTAGGTGAACACTAGATTTTATTAATGCAAGCACTAAGGATTAGAAGCGAAGCACAGCCCTGCCAGCACAGACACCCAGCCCTGGACGTGGATCATCCATGCTGCAGGAAGGCCAGAAGAAACCAACAGCCCTCTTGCACAGCTGCTCCAACACCCCTCACTTGGGGAGGTAGCCTGGTGGGGAATGCAACACGAAATACACACTGATTACCAGACACACTGCACAGCAAGGAAGCGTTCAGAGATGGAAAGTTCTTTTTTTAAAAAAAAACAACAAAACTTGTGTTTTGAACAATTTGACAAGAACCACTCCAGAACAAGCTGCTGCACGTCAAGTGGCAGACTCAGTACTACGTTTTAAATAAAACAGTTATTTCTCATTCTGCCTTCAAAATTGCAAGCTGGTTCATTACCAGATAGGCCTCAGAAAGGCTAGTGTGATGAGATGTGCTGTTCCAGGAAGAGCAGCAGCTGGGTCTTCTCCAGCATCACACCACCCTCATCACATAGCAGTGCTGCAATTGAATTCATTCACATGTTATCAGTGTTTGGGGCCAACTGCAGCAGAAACTGCTCGTTCTGCCTGAGCTGCAACATGGCTCAATGTGGTCCTTCATCAGACACTCATTGGTGCATCTTCAGTACCACAGACGAAAACTTGAGAAAGATGGATTTAAGGCAGAACCAATAGAAGCCGAGCTTGCTCTGCACGGCCCCTGAACAGCCCACTGCCTGGCCACAGTTCATCACCTGGCTTCACCACTTCGGATCTCACCAGCACTGCTCAGAACACACAACTGTGTTGATGTGAAAGAGAAACAAGTAAATGAAAAATTATGAGTGGAAATTGAATCTGCTAGACAAATGCTCAGCAATAGATTAGCATGTGCTGCATTTGCAAAAAAAAATATAATACTTTAACTTCAGCTTATATTAAATATTGGAACTGCTGAGCTTTCCTCGGTGTTCTGCATGTCTTGATATATTGTCAGCAAGCATATTTCATTAGCTGCATATATCCATACCTCTCTAATAACTTCCAAACTCTTGGACTCCTGTCATTTGGACTTGTATTTGAAGAGGCACTTGAGATATAAAAGAAAAAAAGCAAAAGAAAAAACCCAATACTAAAAGCAATGAGCTTTCACTGCTTTTGTCAGTGGAAACTTTCCTCTGAGCTGTATAATTGAAAAGCAATGCAGTCACACAAAATATTACACGAGGTGAAGAACACTTCAGTGACAGACTTACAACCCACAAACCAAAACATAAAGCATTGCTTATCACAGATAATTGCACGTTTTGCATCCTATTTTAATCCTTTTGTTATCTTTTAAACAAAATCCCTGCCCCAATTTTAGAGACAGGAAATAAGAAAAAACATTTGCATTCTTTTCTGAATCACAGTCATTATCCAGGATAAAAGAGAATAAACTGGGTCTGCTGCAGAATGTGACCTGCTCATGGTAGCTCCCCCTTTTCCCCAAGGTAAAAATACAACAAACCACCACAATGCATTTGCTTTATTTAGTTTTCATAAAGCTGTAACTGAGTTCTAAGCTCCTCTGGATCCCTTTACTTTTGATCTGTTTTCCAAATTAAAAAAAAAAAAAAAAAAAAAAAAGTAAAATCCGACCTTTTTGGTACAGAACAGGAGGTAAAACAGGATTTTTTTAAAATTTGTTTTTAAACATTTCAATTTTGAATTTTTCTCAGAATGAAAGGGAACAGTTTGAGAGGAGGAAGGGGCAGGATGACTTAGAATATTTTTCACCATGTCTAGACAACTCTGAATAGCAGTCGTGGTCAACACTGTTGAACTCTGAACAGTGAAAAATCTACAGGTAATTCATAAAAGTAATTGTGGCCCCAACCTTACAGCCTGTTTCAGACACCAAAGCCTTTAAGGGGAGGAACAAAGTGCAGGAATCAACAGCCAGAGAGAGCCTCAGACAAAGCCCTGCCTCGGGTTTACCCATTTCATGGACATCACTATTGGTGGCTCCTCTTATTCTCATTTTTACCATAGCAATGGTATCCACAGAGATTACTAAAGGGTGAGGATTTAGCAGTTAAATGTACTGCACACAGGAAAATAAGAAACTCAAGAGCAGGAAGGTTTCCCATCAGTAAGCAGCTCTGTGCTAGGAGTGCTTGCTTGCTACAGGCTGTAGTTTTCATTTGGGATAAAAGCCCAAAGGTTTGGGTTCCTTGAGGCAGAATTCATCAGAAAACAAGATTGTTTGTATTGCAGCTGGTACAGGTGCGTGGTCTTGCATCAGCCTGAGGATGGCATTTGCTTTACAGTCATTTATAAGCTTTCTTTTCTGTGATATCTTCCCTACAGATGTCACAGGTAATCCACAGAAATGTGATTTTGCTTAAAAAAGAAAAAAAGAAAAAAAACAGAAAACACACATTTACCCATACCTTGAGGATTTGCATGGTGACTGCTGCAGCACAGCCCATGGAAGCCAGTGGCACTCCTCATGCACACCCACTGTTCCTGAAATCAAGCCGATTCCTTACCATCTGGTTTTCCCTTGTTTCTCAGGGTGACCCAGCTCCAGCCTCACACATACATTTAACAAAAACTCATTTCCCCTCCAATGAATGAAAACTGTGGCTTAGTTATTTTCTACAAACACAAAGGCTAGATAACACAAAATTTGCACAAAATCAGCTCAGTTTGCTGACACTGCTCGAGGATTTTGTTCCTGCAAGGCACCTGCCACAAAAAGATTTGCAATGAACCAAGTGCTCTTCAAAAAAGTGAATACCCATTAAACACAATGCAACACACACATAATGCAGTGTAACAGGTCTGAACTAAGGCCATAGAGATAAACATCCACAGCATTGAACAAAATATACAGGTTTCCCAACAAGCCCCATGCCTCCAGACACCTGCTGTTTACTCTCAGATTTAATGGCAAACTATCAGAAATAAGTGCAGACATCACCATTAGGTCATGGGTGATTTCTTGCTGTCTCTCAGCAGCAGGCAGACCTCCCTGGTTGCACAGTGCTGCTGTCCCAGAACGTGCCAGGATGGATCGAGGCAGTGTGGCAAAGCCCCAACCCAGCCTCAGCTGTGGGGATGTTTGAGGAACAGCACGGAGGAGGGTAAAGGACATTTAGTGCATCAGCCACCGGCAAAGCACGAAGGATAGCATGAGGCCTAATGGAGTGCACTGCAACACTGCCTCGGTCTCCAAAGAAACTGCAGAGGTGGGAGGATGGAACTGAAATCCTTGTGCTTCAAAGGCACAGATCTCCCGCTGCTGAAGTGAAGAAGAGACGGCCCGGGGCTTCTTAACAATACCTGATCCAGCACATTTTTCCCCAAAAGAAAATAGGAAAAAAACCCACAGAAAACAGCAACACACAAGAGTTTGAAGTCACTGGTTTATAGAATTCTGTATTAGCCAGGTAATTGAAGAGCTTGCTTCTAGGGCCTACTGCTTTTCAGTTGCTTCTATTGTGCTCGTTCACTGTGGACTTCTTAAACATTTACTGCACAAAACAACAGATAGATTTTACACTTCTGGGCAACATTTTGTCCTAATTCACTCACAGTTTCCACTGCAATTCACACAGGATAACCTCACAAGTGCTCTAGACTGAAGCTGTCTACTCAAAATGCCAAGCGTTCTTCTAGCAGCCAACACCAGTAATAACAAGTGCACGGGGACTCCGCAAAGGCACAGCATGCTGCTGATCCACATCCCACTGCTCCACACCCTTTCCCCAGCATCATCCCTCCACGCACAGTTGATCATTCCCTGAGAGGGAAGCCTTTGTAAACTGAACCAGGCATTTACACAGCTGAAACACCACCAAGAAATCAAGCACAGGGTCACAAACCAACTGTTCTAGCTTCTTCCTCATTTCAAATTGGTTGCAAACATTTTCACTTGCTCCAGCAGTTGGAAATTGACAGCCGTGAGTGAGCAAAGCAATTCCCACTGCAGCTGGATAAACCCTCCCTTCCCAATCTGTAACAGCTGTAACAAGATACGCGCAGAGAAATAATGTTGATCAAAATGGAATAATATTTAGAGCAGAATGTCAGGTTCAGCACAACTAGATTTGCTTGCTGAAGCAGCTGCTCCACGCATTAGAATTTTCTAATAAACAGTTATGAAGATCGACACCTTGGAAGTAATTAAGTATTAGGTATTTTTAGGTAATTACTGCAGCAATAACGTAAGACGTGCTCATTTTCAGAATGAGGAATCATCTGTAGCTCCCATTGCTGTGCCTCTTTTAATAATTCATAATAGTTTTGACACCAATGATTATTTTTGATTACTCCAGCTTTTCAACTTTCCAAACAAACTAATGGGAGTAAGAGAAACAGTTTATCATGTGGGGGAAATCCCACTGATCCATTAGGCTGTATGGGACTTCTTGGGGAGAGGAACATGTAGAAAGCAGGATGAGAATGTATTGACAAGGTACAGGATATCCACATGAAAAGTAAATGCTTACTGAAAAAAATGTTACTTTAGTGGCTTGAAAATTAGCTTGTAGTGAGGTTTTGGCCTTTTTTAGTTTTAGTTTAATATAGACATTTGCCTTAATTTATTGTGAAGAAATTTAAATGTCAAGGAAAAAAAAAAAACCACTATGAACTGAAGCCATATTTAAAATGAGAAATTTACTGCAACTGTGCTCATGTAAACAGGCTTCAGCAGAAAAACACCCTACCAGCTCCATACTGACTGGTGAGAGCCTAATGATTCTTAACATGGCCCCCTCAAAACTTGCCTGCAGTGCCCACCTGCTGGGAGACACCCAGCCATCCTCCTGCAGCATGGTGGTGCTCATGGTCAGCACTTACAGCCCTGCCCCATTCTGGCAGAGCTGCTCATCAGCAAGGCTCAGATGGGGGCATTGATGTTTGGGATGAGTAGCTGTATTCAGATGAATTCCCTCTTTGTCTTCATTCATTCCCATTGCACCAAAACCAGGAATATCTAGTCTGTATACAGACTCCGCCCAGCCACATTAACACTTGCTTACAATAGGCACCAAAGGAGAGAATAACTGCTTCTCATTTATTTTAAAGTGTTTCCTGGTTTGTTTTTTAAAATGCACCATCTGTGCTTCCACCATGACACTCAGGCTGGTGTTAATGAAACAACTCCTGCTCTTCGAAGGCACAGCAGTGATTTCTCCACCCCTACAGCTCAGAGGCTGAGGGCAGCCCAGGACAGCAGCATCTCTGTGCCAGCCACAGCTCCCTGTGCACAGCTCTGCAAAGCCCCCACAGCACCCAGCCTCACCTGCTGCAAGAGGTAGCAAGGCCAAGGAGCTGCCAGTGCCCATTGATCTGAAGCAACAGTTCAATTGAAACAGCTAGAATTGAGACACTCTCACAACCAGTTCCTATGTTTGTTTTAACCAGCAGACTTTGGGATAAGCACATCTTCAAGTTCCCAAAGCTTTAATGAAGTCACGTTTCTCTCCGCCCTATTTTTATTTGCATTGCTGCCTCGGCATCTGCAAGACAAAGGCTTGGAAGCACAGGGTAAGAACACAGGTTGACTCTCCGCATAAATACATAAAGCCTGCAACAAAACTGCACTTTGGAATTGGAAGTTTTGTTAGCTCTCTCCTTGGTGCTCCTACTAGCATGTACTCGAGGCAGGAACACAAGATGTTTATCGTATGTAAGCAAGATGCAGAGGTGGTTGAATTCCAGATCAAATTTCTGAGGACGTGCACGGAACATGCAAACACTTCTCTACAGGAGGTAACCCAGATCACCCTAACAAGACAGGGGATTAACTTCCTCTTATCTCAAATTCTATTCTGTTAAGCAACATCATTTTAAAGATACAAACAAAGCCAGATGACACAATCTTGGCTAGCAGAAACCCATTAGTGTTGTGCAAAAAAATCACTCTTATTAAATAGTAATAACTTCATCTGTTCAGAAACAGCTTTCTTCTGGGGGAACCAGGGAAGGAGGCAGGAGGTGGAAGAGGACGGACATTTCAGTATCCATCTTTAAAGGTATTGTTCTGTTTTACTTAAATGACATTGTAATGTCTCTAAGGAGATGAAAATCCACACCTAATGGTTTAAGTCTGCTTCCCTCCCATCCCCCTACCCTCAACTCCAACACATCTTATCCATAAGGTAAAGCAATTCCAGTTATCATGGAAAAAAAAACCCAAACTGCTTCACACCCAGATCAAAGGTTAACTATATCCTTAAAAGAAAAAAAACGTGGGAGTGTTGTGGATGCCACATGCAACATTTTATTCCACGTTAAACATAAAACACAAGCCTACCATAAAGCTGGGGGGAGCATGAATTATGCCTGAAGAGTCTCTGGCCGTATGTGGTGCAGTACTCAGAAATTTCTTATTAGGCTGCTATGGCACCGTTCCATTTGTTAAATTATTTTATGTTAGCGAGAATGATTAGGTTTCTTGTGCAGTTATTGGGACCCGAAAGGCACCTTTATTTACCTCATTTATCACATACAGCAGCATTCAGCTGAAGCGCAGAGGTAAACAATTTTAAATAGCAATACTCCTGCTGCAACACAGTCGTCTTGACCAGAGGAGCATTGGAAAAAATGCAGATTTAAACTGCTCACATTACTGTTTTATCTGCGTTTCAGTCTGAAGTACTAACTTATCACCAAGCTCAGCAATAAAGAAACATGGAGAGGAAGGTATTAAATATTTATGCCTACGGTACCTTACGAGGTTTCATCAAAATATTAATTGTAAAACAAAAGCACAAGTGTCCTAGCCACCAGAAATGGGAACAGCAATACATAAAGCCAACGTGACAGTGCTGCAACCAATTTAGTTTGTAGTGCTGAAAGCATTCTTTGCTCAAATTAAATTTGGGGAAGAAAATACTCTGGAAACGTATATTGAAAATAATCATCAGTTGCTCTGAAACTGGAACCTGCTAGGATTGCTAAATTGCAATTTGCACATTATGGGGTAAAAATAATCTAGGGTCACATCTCCCCACCTTGCCTCCCTGCTGATACTCTGAATCACTGCCATCGGTTGCCTCAACATTCACCTCCAGTGACACCCGCGTGGCACAGGCTTTTCCCACAGCTGAAACAAGGCCCAAAGCATCACACATGGGTACGCACCAGCATCCTCACATCAGCCTGGGGAAAGGCTGAGCAAAGCTCTGCTCAGATCCTGTGAAGTGCCAGCAGCACTTCAAAATGGAAATAGATTTATTACTAAAGACTAAACACTACAGGAAACACAAGAAAAAAATAATGCTAAATAACCTTCATCGTTATGTTGCTTTGGAAATAAATACAGTGAAATATGTGTTGGACATAAATAAGAGTTTATCCTGACATAAGAAAGGTTTATCAACTCCGAAGAGCTGGATGATTCTCTGCAAGTTATTAAGTACGGATGTAGGCATCTGGAACAAGAGTAACTCTCCAGAGAAGAAAAAACTCTCGCTCAAATCCTGTGTAGCTGGGGAGATGTTTTGTTAGGTACTACTTTATGGTGACTTGTATGCCTGGAAAACAGACAGCAGAAACCAGGATAATGGGCAGAACGCACAAGGAAACCTGAACACATTCTGGATGAACACCAACAGCCACTTAGAGGCTTTTTTTGGATTGGTTAAGAAGGACTTAAAAATGCAAAGGTAAGGGAGAGAAAGTATGTCTCCCACTGCTCAACTCCTGCCATGCTCAATAAAACAGAACTTCATGCATTCTTTTAAAATAAGAATGGTACATCAAAAATAAATGAGCTTTTTAAACAAATCCTGCTAATGGAAGCAGCCCCCAGGACTCCTTATTTGATCATGCAAAAGGACGGCAGCAGACTGCCAGGCAGCATGCCCTCTGCTCCAGGGCCCCAGCTCTCACCTGCCTTTGCTGCAAAGCCTTCACACCTCACCAGGTTTGCACCTGGAACATCAGAGACCAAAGGCCCTGGGGCAGTTTTGGAGTCGTGCCCACCGGCCAAGTTGTCCCTGCGGAAGTTGAATGACAAAAGGGTAAGTAGTAGAGCTGTGCTTGTGATGGGAGACTTTCACATATCCTGTCTTCCACTGACAAACAAGAAGCACTGGAAATCCAGGGAAAGGACTACCTCCAACCAGCGAGCCGCCATCTGTGATCGCTCCTATTCAAAACGCAGTCATGCTCCTTCCAGATACAATTTTCCAGTACTACAGAATGAGATTCCTTTACAATTATTTTATAGTCATTGGAACATTCCAATCAATTCGTTCATTCCGCATGCCTTCCTGCTTATTCTCCTAATGCTTGACTTCCATCATCTTATATCACTTCAGTAACACAGTGCTTGAAACTGAGTGGCTGCAAAGAGCAAGACTCTGGTTTCCTTAAGGGAAAAAGCATACCATTAACTTCGCACCTCTGATACTAGGAAATCCACACAAGGGAGATGTTAAGAAATACTCAAACAACAGGAAAGTTTCCAAAGTTACCCATACACAAGCAAAATTCAAGTACGAAATGCAAATTCACAGAAAACAAAGCTTTGTGACTGCACTTGCTTGTAGAAAATACTAGTTATAAAGTTAAAATAAAATAAATCACATTTTAGAAAGCAGTAAGTGCTTTGTTGATCTGGTTTACCTTGCTTTGGGGCAGATCTAGACAAGTTATGATCACCAAGACTTCGTCTAGCACAAAGACATCAGGTTGGTGAATTACTGTAGCACTGCACACACAGGGTACAGGTTCATGTCTCCTAGAGCCAGGCAGCTCCAAGACTTCGTGCAGATCTGAAAGCAGAAGCAAACACCAAATTAATTCACTGCAATTCTGTTCTGTTCACAAAGAAGCAAAATTGCTTCTCAACAATTCTTGGTGATAGCAAGCAAAACACTCACAGGTAGGCCACCAGTCATACAAAGAAAAAAAGAAGAAAAAAAAAAGTTGAACTCCCTCAACCAGAGAAGGGGATCTCTGGCTATGCAGCACTGCTACCTGAGAAGCAGTCTAGCTTCAAGATACACTTTCCCTTCCATGGCTGACCCTTATATGAGCCCAGGGTGGTTGCACCCGGGTTCCACCCCTTTCAGTCGCTTGGGGAGCACAGCTGCAAACAATTTGCCTGTGCTCCCTGGGCAGCCACAGCCCTCACCAGGTGCTCAATCACCAGTTCAGGCCTTGAGCTAACAGTTCCCCTACAGATTCTTTTCAGCTTCACACACAGGTGCACAGACAGACTTGGGTACTCCATGGTCTGGTCCAGGTGCTGCGCTTAGCAAAAGGAGTACAGCTTTGCAGCAGCCACTGCAAGGGTTGCAGCTCCCCATCATACCAGTGATCTGCTCAAAAGAGGGTGTCTTTTACAGTAAGACACGATCATTTTTATGTGAAATAAAAGCTTAGTGCTATCAGAAAAATAAAAAAGCTGGACTTTGCTGAAAAAGCTTATTAGGAAGGCAGCCAGTGTGGGTGAGAAAGGCAGAGATGCCAGCTGAAATGGGCCACAGAGAAAATCAAAGAACACTTGGGATAAATGAAGTGCCACCTCTACTTCACAGAGGTTAAATTATTAATTACTCCTGAAGAAAGCCCTGTGTTTACCTCACATTCGATATCATAACAAGAGCCACCACCAGCGCAGCATTATACCAGCACAGCACACGCTTAGCTGGAGCTCAGGCTTATTGCATTACAGAGGATTTTAAATACTGTTGCTCCTCAAAGGCAATGATACAGGTTTGAGTATAATACTTGTTGTAGAGAAATCTAATTCCAAAGCTTGGAAGGTCTCTTCCCACCCCAAAATGGCATTAGGTATTGAAATGAAACCCAAATTACAGCTCAGCTTTGGTCAAAGTAGAAACGCTGGCAGATTTATTACTACCTTGTCAAGTGGTTTCAAAAATTACATATATTCTTCTAAAATCCATTTATGCAGGCAGAATTCAGCGGTCACACGAAGCG
The DNA here is from genome assembly GCF_019238085.1 of Lagopus leucura. Taxonomy (NCBI): domain Eukaryota; kingdom Metazoa; phylum Chordata; class Aves; order Galliformes; family Phasianidae; genus Lagopus; species Lagopus leucura. The sequence continues at coordinate 12,263,186 of NW_024962270.1, read as the reverse complement.
TGCTCCATGATGGAGACGTGATCTGGGCGCGTGGCAGGGCTCCCCAGCAGCCCTTCCCTGCTGCCCCCTGGCTCCCACACTCACAGCCCCACTTAACAGTGCACTCAAGCACTTCCTCTCACACCTCTGCATTCTCAGAAAATTGCTTTTTAACTCAGGTCAGCTTCAATTTTAACTTCATTTTTTAGGAAGGGTTTTTCATCTGCAGCAGCCCGGCACTTTTTGCCTTGCCTTGCTCCTGCGGGTCTGAGGGAAGCAGCCAAGGACTCAGCCACAAAGCTGCTGTCTGCCTGCTGCGTGGCTGCGAGGGGTTCAGCCCAGGTCCTCTCAGCCCCCACTGTCAGGCACAAGTGCTGCTTTTTAACACTGGATTTCAGGACACGTCCATCCACACATGTCCAGATACCACCTCAAGGCATTTTGCACATCCAAGCCTGATGATTCATGAAGGAAGCTCGGAGCCCTTACAAAAGGCCAGACAGCCCTGGAGAAGGAGGGACAAGCAGGAGTTAGCACTCAGCTAAAATGTCAGCTGCACTAAGGATGCACCCAAAACACCTTCAAGAGCAGGCTCATACTGTTTGTCACATCATAAGAAGCTGAGGCAACACATGGGAGTCCCCCACGGAGCCTCAGGGACCAGGCCCAGCTGCAGACCAGACAACACAGGATCACGCTGGGGAGAAAGGTCTGGCAGAAAGGAAACTTGTCGGTGTACCTGGATGGTCTGTTCTCAGGCTGCATCGCTGTAATGCCGTACATCTCAGCCTCACCTTGGAGGTTTGCTGGGAGTGTTTACAGTGTGCTTCTTGGCCAGGGGTGTTGCAGGTCCTTTGCAGAAAAAGCAATTCTTAGTTTGGAGAGGCTGCCTGCTGCTCCTCCTTCTCTTGGTATCACCCAGCAGCAGAACCTACATTCCCCTTTTAACTGAATTTACTGTGACTTCTCAGGGTTAGAGTCTGAAGCAGGGAGTCTAGCAGTGGCAACACGAGAGCAGCCTTGGTTTTCAAGCACCTATTCCAAATCTAACCTACTTCCCATGAACATCTCCTATCAGGATACAACAAACAGCATTCGTCTTTGTTTCTGATTCCTAACAAGCATGTGATTATTGCTAAGAAATAAGGCTGAATAAGCAGGGAGACTAAGAAACCAGCATTGCATATAAATGAAGAGAGATTCCTAACGTAAAGCAAAGGTTTGCCTAAAAGCACATTACGAAGGAAAATCCTGATGGTTATACAAGTGATTGATCATAATCAGTGGAACGATGTAAGCTACATATTGAAGGTTTTTTTGGGTTTTGCTTTCTATTTCCAAAAGGGCTGCCAGAGGACAGTAAGTTTCATCCTGGACACTTTTTGTGGCAATGCAACAAGGGGTGTCTGATGGACCCAACTCACACTGGGGCTCTGGGCTTGTTTTATTAAGGAAATCTTAACTTAACCCTTAGGAGTGACCTCATCCAACAGCTATTCCATCCCCAAAGGATTTAAGGGGCCTGGGTAACCTCAAGTTAACTAAACAGCTTTTTTATATCTATACATTGTACTGGTTTTGGTTTCTATAATATATTACTAATACAGAAGAGCTGATGCTTCATATTTCTTTTTGTCCACTTCCAATCACAGTGCGAAGTACACTTACCTGAAGGACGTTATTTTAATGAAGTCATTTATGCCCTTAAAATTAATATGTCAGAGCAGTTAAACTCTAGTGACTGTAACCAAACCAAATAATGTGTAATGGAGAAGTGTAATGAGAAAAAAATACAGCCTGAAGTCAAGGTTAAGTTGTTAACCTTAGGAAAAAAGTGAGAGGGGAAAAAAAAGCCAACGCCAACTGTATGTCCCCTTGGCATGCCATGAAGGATACCACCACATTGTCATCACCACCTTGTATACAATAGCGAACTAAGATTTTTAACTATCACTATGCTATACACTGGAGGCAGCAGGAGCTGTATCTTCTTTTGAGGAGATAAAAATGGGGCTCATTAGACCCTCAAGCAGCAAAGTAGTAGAGCTTCTCACAATCTATGCTCAGTCTTCTCTTTTTGCAGTACAGGAACACAAGTTGTGTGTGAGATCAGAGTACTACAGAAATATGATGAAACATTCATTCTTTCTGTTCTTTAAGGTAAGTCATACAGAAACTGCTCTTAAATTCCATCAGCACACAAAAATATTTCATTCATCATCTGCATAAAGCCGTAACAGACTATTACTGCAGCAGCTCCTTGCATTAGAACAGCTCCAAGTCAGAGCTTCTCATCTTTAAATAATTCAGTTTTTGCTGCTTTCAGGTGAAACTAAGCCAGCTACATCCCTCCAGCCATGAACCGCCGAAAACACGAATAGCAAGAACACAGAACGTACATGTTGGTATGCTACTTCCTATCCTTCCTTGTCATGAAATTTTCATTGTAGAATGCCGTTATTTGAATAATGATTAACAGAAGCAGCTGTTAAAAGCAGCTGTCAAATGAAAGGAACAGTTCGCACCCAGAGCTGGAGTTCCTCACCACAAGCTTCACCAGGTGCATTGCCCGTGAATTCGCTGCCCTCCTTGGGCAGCAGAAGGGGATTCATAGCTTAGTACATAGGATATCTGAATACATGAAGAGTTTCTCCTCTGTCCAGATTTCCTACCCAAAAATACGCAGCAAATTGAATGTTTTTCTCTCCTGCAGAGAAAGACCACATCTGCTGGAACCCAGCAGTGTATCAATAATCTAATAACAGGATAGCTCACTTAAACTACTTTTCAGGAGGGTTGATTTCTTCATTATTAACTACTAGTGTTCCCAGACAAGAAGGCAAACAGTCCAGTTTGCAGAACCCATCACATATTTACATGTTCTTCTACCTGGCCCATGGAATCTGCTGCTTTGATCAACTTCCTTCCCCTCTCAAAGCAGCTTAGCAGTCTCAGAGGTGCATTTCCAAACTGGGTTAACGTACCTCCAGAATGTTCATGAGGTGAAGAAGTGTAATTTAATTTGCTATTGCATAAACCAGTCACGGAAGCTTCCCAAGAAGCGTGAGTTTTCATTTCTTTCATAGTAGACATTTAATTATATGATAATTACTTACAGCTTGCAGCTCAGCTTCTACTTTTATGAAATATAAATTGCACTTCACTCAAAAGTGCAGGGTGAACATTTAAAAGGCTTCATTAAGTAGGTTTTAAGATTTTCCTGACGACTTAAAGCTGTGGAATGGAAAGCAGATGTACCTGTAAACTGAAACTTGCTTTGTGGAAGAACAAAGTAGAATAGCTAATGTAATAACAAGAGAGAGTGAGTATTTACAAGAAAAGAAATTAACTTGAAAAATACACTTTTTTAAGTAACAAACAAAATATTTCTCCCAGTCTGCATGATGAAAGGGACCAGGAGGGAAGAAGCAGGTTTGCCACCCCTCAGATACAAACAAGGCTCTGTATTCCAACTTTCCAGTGCACAGAAATACAGTTGGATCAGACCCACATCATCATTAATGGAGAAGGAACAGAAGCATTCAACTTGTTTGCAGCATCCCAAAGGCCTGGAAAACAGGAATTGTGCAAGTAAAAAGGTTAAGACAAGAAAAAATAACTTCACATGAATTTAATTACCATAATCGTGCAATATTTTTTACTTCCCTCTTGATTTTGGACCATGAGGAGGTGACCATGCCTGTACTTCTGCTGTGACACATCTTCACTGTTCTGGAAGCCTGGACCTAAGTAAAAAGGATAAAGAAGCAAAAATCAGACAGGCCCTGGCTGCTACATCGTGCAGGTGTTACTGTCACCTGGTGGCTGTAGAAAAAACACACACTGATGAAGGGAAGGGGCTGTTTGCTGCAACCCTGAAGGAAGCCATTACATGGACAGGCAAAGCAGCCTTAGCTCTGGCTCTTCTCATCCCGGGTACTCGTGTCTCAGCTGGAAATACAGCACCCTTCTGTCCTCTGTGCTTCTTACTTTCTTCCCTTTGCTGTTATTTAGCTGCTAAGCGCTACATGCTGCAGTGGAAGATGGAAGAAGCTGTTCAGAATGAAATGGCGTGGCATTTCATGCCCTTTTGTAAACTTTATAAAATAAATATGAACTTCCCAGCTCATCCCAGCCAAGGCGTGCCTTGCAGTCGCATGCTGGCCCTTGTGTTTTCTGTTGACTCTGGGATCAGCGAGCTGGGAACACCATCCTCAGCCAGTGTGTGGACATGGTGTCAGCAGGGATGCTCCCACACGGTAGCCCTTAAAAGGTGTCTATCTGGGGTTTGTCCCTGGAGGGAGGACTCAGTAAATTGAGTTCACTTAGAGCACAGAGCGTGCCTAGTATTGCAGGCTGGGTAAGAGCACATCCCACACCATGTTCACTGCAGTCTCCAAATGCCACTTTACATAAGAGCCCTGAAGAAAATTATGCCAAAATGGCATTTAAATAAAATGATCAACATTTTTCTGTAGACTCGTTTCTTTCAGAACCTAAGTTGCTAATTTTTCTGCGATTGGAAATTAATTAAGCTTCATTCAATTAAAGTTATTTCAGTGTTGAATGATGCAGGGACTCAATGCAGTTTAAACATGCCTTTCAATTTGAGCTGTTAGATCTGATCTGGCAAGTGCCCAGCTCTGCGTTTCTCCATTTCAGTGACAGTTTGTCTCCTCCCTGTGGCTCCACCTCAGAGGGTGGCTGTGCCATACTTTGCAGTGCTCACTGCTCAGCCTTAACTTCAGCTCAGTCTTCGGGTTTGTTGGTGAGAGTAGGATTCTGGACAGCATGTTTTAAACAATTATTCAGTCTTAAATTCAGAACACACAAAAGTACAAAATGCAAAATTGCTTTGACTTTGCATATTAAATATTAACATATCCAAACAACTTAACACACTTTTCTGATACTATGAAATAGCACGTATATTTATAGATCTCCCAAGGCAACTGAAGCCAACAGTCTGTGCTCTCTCTGGCATCTCAGTTGAACGGTTGTGCTATCCAGAGCTGCTTCCAAATAAATCAATTAGAAGCACCTGCAAAAGTCACTGGGAGACCAACATCATTATAGGGAGAGGATGCGCTACATAATAATTCCTATGCAAATTTTATTCCTCTGTCATTAGTAACTGCTAACAGCATTAGACATGTAATGCCACAACGCGATTCATTTCAGTTAAATAACTCAGTCTGTGTCAGCAGCCGTTTGGGATTGATTGTTCTGACTGGTGGAAACCACTGCAAGCTGCTAGAATAGGCATCTTGTGCTGTTGTCTCAGCCTTAAGCTGGGATTGCATGAACAAATTTGCAGATGGGTCCTGTATGTTAGTTTTAGCATCTCATAGAGTATGGCATACATGTTTAATGAACCCAGATGTAGCGAATAGCATGGGCATAGCCAACTTAAACTAAAATAGACTTACCCATTGGAGGTTCACAAGGCAAAGTTTGTATTTTAACACCTTCCACAGCTCACCACTTCTTCTGTTCATTCTGAACAGCTTCTTCCATTATCTACAGCAGCACGTAGCACTTAGCAGCTAAATAACAGCAAAGGGAGGGAATTAAGAAGAGCACTGTATTTCCAGCTGAGACATGAAGTGAATCAAGAGACAGTGAAGGGCTTCTCTGCATAGGATTGAAGCTATTCTCCATACAGTTAATCACACCAACACCGTTTGCTGGGGTCAGGCTCTGGTATACCCCATACTGATCAATATGTCTCAGCTTCTGGAAATCAGCTTGATGCTGATAAGCTACTTGCTGGGATGCTGCGTGTAAAAGTTTTTAAATATTTTGTGAGAGCAAAATCACACTGAAAGGCGGTGGCCAGAAGCCTGGAAGGGACCTTCGCAAAGGGAAAAAGCCACTGAGAGCTGCTGCAGGACCAACAAAGCTTTCAGTCACCTGCATCACCCTGGAAAGGGATGACAAACTGGAGGGACATGCATGGAGACCTACATCCCTGGAAGCTCCCTGGGCACGGCAGTGAGTCCAAGAGCTGCTGTCTGAGAAGAGACCCTAGGAGTCCAAAGCTAAAAGCCTAAGAAAACAGAAACACACCATGAGCAGATACATCTTCAAAACTACATCCTACTTTTGAGGTGCAGCTTGTACCAACATCACTGATTCATCCTTCAGACCTTGCTGTCCGCATTTCTGTGGCTTATCCTCACTCACATCCTCCACAATTGCTTTTCTGAAACGTATCTCATGTCCAGAAGAAAGGTGGGCCAAGCAGCAGGGGAACCTCATGGCCTTCTGTCCTGCCCTTTCTCCAGTGCTTTTGTTTCCACCACAACCTAAACATTTACTACAAAACAGCTCCTTCACTAAAAAGATCATTCCATGACACATTCTGGAGGCAGCAGTAAGATAAGGAGGTCTTATCACACAGCCCCATAACAATAAAAGGTTTCTCTTGATCTCAGCTGCTGCAGTTTCATTAAATCTGGCTGGAATTTTGCATCTGCACAATTGTGCAACAAATGCACAGTTAAGACTACAGGAGTTTAAGTTGTAATTTAAACCTATAATTAAAACAAAACTTCTCAAGAGTTATCTTGTATACTTCTCAATCTGTGCTTCTAATATTCTATCGATTTGAGGCATTTTTAAAGCCCATTGCAAGACATAAAGCCGCTGTTCCTAGGAAGTCGGGAGGCAGGGCCTCAGACAACATCTGTAACCAAGCAGGTGTGCTTTGTGCTCCACTGAAGACTGTCCCATTTTTCATAGTTGGATACTGCTGGGGAACCTCATTAGAAACCAAATTACTACCTGCATCAGGTTTACACTAATGCATTGACATCTACAGCACTTGTTAAATGAACCGTAAATCCAATACACTAAAGTCATTTTCAACTGAATCAAATCAGGTTTCAGTCAAAAGAATTACAATTGTTATATACTTAATGCTTGGCACTTTCATGGTGTCTCCAGCTAGATCATTTCAGACACAGAAAGAAAATTGTAAAGCTAGAAACAGTGCAAGCTAAATTGGATGCACTACAAGCATACTAAACACAGTGCTAGGAGTTTAAGGACGATAATTGGCTCTAATTGACTAGTTGGTAAAGCTATCCAGGCATCCATAGTCGTGTTCCTTATTAATCTATTTTCAACATGCTATTTCCTTCTCCATAGTTAATTTATACTTTCCCATTATAAACTACCTTGTTTGCATTTCCTAGAATCCTTGCTTTTAAAACGTTTAACTCTTCAACGATCCTCAGGATTGACTTTATAGGAAGCAGGCATAAGGGAGAAGGCAGAACAGCAGAGCTGCTGCTTCAGCAGGAGTCAAAATGCCATCCAGGATTTGGAAAGCAAATGCACAGTCGTGTTGTTTCTTCCCCTCACAACCAGAATCAATCTTCTTTTAAGAAGGAAAGTCCATCACCTTGAGCTATGAATAAGTAAGGACAGCACTCACCCTTCATTTTCTTCTTATGCAGGGGGTAGATGATTTCCCAGGAAATCCAGTACTACCACCCAGCACCTTCTTGCGCCCATGTGCACCATACAGAAGGGGATGCCAGCGAAGGACAAAGCCAATTCCTCAAAATACCCAGTTCCAACACCTATGAATTTGAACTTGGAGATTTTTCCTGCCTCACAAAGATGCTCTCCTAAGTGGCCTTGTTTATGCTTAATTCAGAAATGAAAGACAAAGAGAGGCAAAATGAAAACTAAATCATATATATGTACACAAACCAACTCCTCTATCAGCACAAACTCCTCCTGGTACTAGTAAGTTACCGAGACACACAATACCTGAGGAACAGGCTCCTGATTAAAGAACGTAGAGATTAAATTCATTTACTAGTGCAGACTCTACACCTTCTCTGGTATTTTGATATCTTAATCCCAGGCAGAGTGTCTGTGCTGGCACTCCTCTTCCCTTTGGCTCAAAACAGTGCTGTCCCAATGGCAATCTCCAACAATAAAGAGGTGCTCTTTGGTAGAAGCAGCCACACAAAGTAATGAAAGGCCACATTACATTTATTCAGCCTGGAAGCAGTTCTGCTGCTCAGCCAGAAATCAACTGATGACCTTTTATTGTGTGAAGAAAATCTCACTAGAAAGGGTGGAAGTCATTTACTTCCACTGAGGTGCAGTTGGACTGCCTGGAGAGCTGCCCAGCTGAACAGTGCTCTCTCACCTCTGGCCCTGCCACCCCTGTTCACCATTTTCCACAGTCTGTGCTGGCTCTTGGCAGTCCAGTATGCTGCTTTCCTTAAGGCAAAGTCATGCTGACAGCAAGCTGAAGGACAAATTTTCAACACACTGTTGCTCATCTAACACTTTTCAGGGCTGATGGTGAAAGAACAGATCATTTACTCAGTGCACCTTACTCATGGGGCTCCTGAACCTCCCTTGTCAGCCAACATCAAGGCAGCTGACCTGATCCCTGAATCGATCAAAACCAGCACAGGATCAGGTCTGCAACCAGGAAAAGCCAACACGGCCCAGCTGAATTCAGCAGGCCACTTGCAATTGAGTGCCAGGTCAGCAACTCATTCTGGACAAATAGGGAAAATTCTGGTCAATTCAGCTAAAGCCACAGCCTTAAGTAGAGGCTGTGCCAGCCCACTGTTAGTTCTTTCTCCCTCTGAATATGAGGGAATATCAAGCATGCAGATTTCAAATGGGTTGCTATCCTGGGCTGCCCACTGTTTGCAACGGTGTCCATCAGCTCGGCACCCTGTAAAGCCAGCTACAGCTGGGTACAGACACTGGATGGGTAACAGATAAAGCAACACATCGGTAGGATACAAGCAGCATGGCTGGTACAGAAGTTGGGATCTGGAGATCTCTTGATAGTGAATACTGAAGGTAATACAGCACGAGAAAGAATAAACTCTGGCACTTGGCAGTAGCTGCGTCTATAACACAGATCATCTGTCAACCCAGACCTGGCACACACACTCTCCAGAGGATTATGGCACCATACAACTACTGTGGGCTAGACTTTACAGATGACAAACAAGCTGCAGGGCAAGTGGGGAACAGAGTGCAAGGAAAGCCTGGTCCACTGGGTAGGAGGAAATCTGCACAGCATGTACCAATGAAAGGGCAATAGTAAGAAACTGAGGATAGCTCTGAGCCAGCTGCAATAGCTTGGGAACAGATAGAGAGAGGCTGTAGGAGACTTCAAAAACAAGTAGCAGATCCAAAATCAAAGCCAATCTTCAACTGAATTTTAAAGAAAAAAAAATAGAGATCTTTAACACAGTACCAGGACAGAAGGGTTGTTTCAGTGCAGAGCTCTTCAAATACACCAATGAAAAAAAAGACAGTAAGCTAATGCTGTTCTGGAAGAGACAGAATAGATTTGTTGTAGCACAGCATCTGTGCCAGACAGAGCAAACCAACCAGCAAATCCAGCCAGAGTCAACACACTGAGTCCTGTCATCAGGGCACGAGATCAAAACACCTTTCCTAACACCTCTGATGGAGGTTTCTGCCTGTTGAAGTACCTGCTATGCTTCAAGTTATTACTTTTGATGACAGTCTTTTGTCTTCATTCATACTAATTATGCCTAAATCAATGGTAACAGTAGATTTGGCATTGATCAGTCTTGTAGATGCTCTCAACTTAAATTATCCTTTTGCATACAGATAATTCCCATGGTATCTCCTGCCAGAGCATTGACACCAGAATATTTATTTAACTAATTATTCTTGTCCACATCATCGTGGGCATTTGATATAAACTGCAGGAATGCAACAAGCATCTCTAGCATGTATTGCCCAGAGACATCACAAAGCGAACTCGTTAGCAGTGAGCTGCTGCTTAGTGCTCCACTAGGATATGTGAGCTGAAATCAGCGTTCACAAGATCAGGTTCTCCAGCCACTGTACAAGATGACAAAGTGCCCACACCGGTCATTTGAGGAGTCTTACCTGTATAAAACCAAATCTACTGATGTGTCTACATGGATTTAGTGGAGTGCCAGCAGTTCAAAACAGCTAAAAAGTGTCAGGATTTCTGTCATAATAAAGATTTCTGCTGGTTTGCAGTTGCACTTCTAATTACTTGCATCCTCAGTTCTTCCCTTGCTCAAAAGGAAACTGGAGATTCTGAACTGGAGATTCAGTCACCCACAGTGACTGGGATTACAGCTGGGTCTGTCTGCTGCCATATCTACCAGAAACTCCACAATGTGAACGGGTGTATGGTATTTATGGGGATAACTTTTTTCCTATCTGTTCTGCTTTTAAATTAAAAAGAAAAAAAAAAAAAAAAAAGAAGAAGAAGAAGAAGAAGAAGAAGAAAAAGAAGCTTGCCTGGTAGAAGGTTCTACATTATCAGAGAGAATTGCTGTTGGCGACCTTTTTACTTATATAAAAGTTGTCCAGATCAAAAGTATATGATTGACTTTACATGCAGAAAAATGTAAGCCAGCAGACAAAAAAGATTTGGACATTTGAAACTCAGCGTAAAGGTTTTCTCAAATAGTTCTTTTATGTTTGTGCTGATCTGTGAAAAAAAAAAAAAAAGTTTAAATGATTAACAGCACGATTAGTATGATGGAGTGGCAGATTAGTTTGCTTTTAGATACAGCCAAAGTGCTCCACAGCTGCAGGAGGTGCAGCATGTTGCACCTCCAGGTCACTGGTTCAAACACAGCCTGGGGGTAGGAACATTTTTCACGTCTAATGGTTGTTCAGTGGCCCATGTGAAATGAGTTTTGTGTGTGCACGTTCACTCCAGGTATCACAGTGAGTGCCTGAGGCCAAGGGTTGGGTGGGTATGGTGAGCAGCGATTCCTCACTTCCCAAGAGTGCCCTTACTGTGATGGAAGATCCACACCTGAGCTGGCTGCTATAGAGCTGCCCAGGAACAAAACAGACAGTTGCACAGCATCAGGGCTTGTCAGCTCAATTCTTGTTGCCAGAATTTAATTATTTTTAAGCAAGCATTCAAGACAGAATTAATACCAAACAGACCCTCTTAGAAACAAGATCTTATTCAGTGGTGAATAAGCAATTCCCCTCCAAAGTTTCTCCTTTTTTTTTTTCTACCACTTGCAGATATTTGAGCTTGGCTGAAGAAATGCTAAGTTCCAAAATCTAGGAGGCTGTGGGCTGCTCTGGACCATGTGCAGATGCAACAGACAGGGCATGTTGCAGCCTGGAAATGTCAGCTGTGGGCAGACAGAAATAAGCAGCATGTCGTTTGTCCCTTACATAGTCCTACACCATAACACTGCCAAGAGGCCTCATTCTGTACCTGATATACATTTGAAGTTGCTTTAACTCCTGTGAGATAACACTTTTATTTTAAAGGCAGAAAGCTGCTGGATTTTTTCCAAATTGGAAAACTCGTTTGAAGTCCAGAGCTTGAGAGCACTCAGTCTTAATGAGGGAGAGGAACACTGCTCCCATAAAGGCTGCTCTGAGGACACAGCCAGGCACCAAGTAGAGCTGTGCTGGATGCGGTGCTTTGCAGAGAAGGGAAGGTGTTGCACAGGGACTGCAGAGGCAGCTGCATGCTCCTGGCTTCAGCAGCTTCCTCGGTGGCACACAGCAATGTGATCCTCAAGAGAACTAAGAGTTGCTGTGAGGCTTTCCTGATTTTCTTCTGCAAATGACACATCTTTTCAGGGGAGCTCCAGCCATACCTGTTTCTTACCCTGTGCACTCTACACGGGAGAGGGAAAGAGAGGCTACACCAGATCACATCTACAATAAGGAGAAGAAACAAAAAGCTCACGTTTGTGAGCTCTCTCCCTAATGCTACACAGAACAAACTGCAGATGGGGTAAAGGTTCTTGCCCCAGGTGCCCACACATAACAATTTATAGCACCAGATTTGGGGGCATTAAGCCGTACACGTAAATTGTGCCCATTATTATTATTCACTGTAAACATGCCATAAGTATGGAAATACGGCCCTGCTAGGCTACAGAAGTCTGTACTGAAATATTAAACAGCCCATTAAATAGAAGCAGTAAATACTCCAAAGTGCGGGAGACCTTATTCAGTTATGTAACTCTGGACAGGCTTTAAACCTGGAAAATGCTTGGCTCCATCTAAATGCCCTCCTTACATCCCACAACTCTGCACTGCAAGAAACCACGGGAGAAAACAGCCAGCGAAAATCCACACAGGGCAGCAAATGCACTGTCACTTGAGTGACTGCTGGCTCCGAGAGCAAACAAATGGCATGAAAAACAGGCTCCACTAAAAGACAAGAGACAAGGAATGGAGACAAGGAATGCAGGCAAAGGTTACTCGAGCACACCTCCTGGTCCAGAGCAAAGATCTATCTAATTTAGGAAACAGAATTCAGGGCCTGGGGGTCCAAAGCTGATATGAATCCCAGAAAAACTCATCAATCCCGGACTCCACAGCATCTCTGATAGGGTGAATCCAAGGCCTTAGAGATGCATACGCTGCTTTTAACCCCTGTGTTAAGCTGCTGCCCCATGTAAGGCAGGGCCAGGCCTGGAGCAGACTGGCGCAGGATGGCACCTGTGTCCTCCCAGCACCAGCAGAAGTGCCAGGACAAAACACCTGAACTGGGGGCTGTAAGGCTGGAACGCAGCCCAGCCTCGTGGCAGTTCATACCACTGTCAAGGACAGAAACCACACACTTCTTTCTCTACTGAAGAACACAAAACCTCATTTACTCCCCTGATTGCATTAGCCAATATGAAACAAAGTAACTTTTAATAAAGTGTGCCATGGCAGAGAAAAATTGATACAATCACAGAGCCGGTATAATGGGATTTAATTCTGCTTCAGATGTGCTAGTTTTAATAAAAAAGGATTGAGCAAATCTAAAATAAATTACAGTGAAAGGTCAGGCTTATTGCTTGTACTGTTACGTTAACGCTTCTGCAGACATTTTTACAGACTGTATTTATGAGACCTTTTGATTTTCAGGATAGGTATAAAATACATCTGCAATTTTCCCATTATTTGTGGCAATGTTTCTTTTACAGGTGTCATTTCCCAGTGCTTCAATACAAATTTCCCTAGCTGACATTTATAAGAAATGATGAGTTATTTATGGGGTGGTGTTGTTGAATTAGCAAAACTATTTCCCAATAGAAAGTTAAACTCAACTAGAAAAAAAAATTGTCAAGGGAATGATTATCCCCATTTTTGTGTCAGTGACACTTGTGATTTCTTTGTCATTAATCATTCCACCAGCACATCACTTATTCAATAGGAAGCAAATCAATTACTTACTGTTCTATTCAGCTATGTCCCTGCTTCTCTGACTACTGAGGACAAGAATGGGAAAAAGCTGCAAACACTGAATCTTATTACCTGTCTCTTATTAAAATTACTGCAGCACCTAGAGACCCCAGCCAAGATCGCAGCCCATTTCGCTCAGCGTTGTAACACAGAGCTCAATATCCATCCTAACCCTAAAGGATACACACAGCACAGACTGCTGTGGACAAGAAGAGAAGGTGAGCAAGCTGCAGAGGAAGGAGCTTGTTGTCACAGAGGAACTACGAGTGCATTATGGGCACACGGGTGTTTCTGGCTATTTCTGTGCATCTTTACCCAACTTAGGTGCACATGACACTCTATGCATGAAAGGGGAACTATCCATTTTGCACTCATCTTGGGGTGATGCCCAGACACAACGAGCTCAACACTCTAGAGCTGCAACCAGAGAAATCCTGCTGAGCTTGATCAAAGGAGCTATTGGAAAGAAAACGTAGTCCCCTTCTTGGTATCTGTCTGTATTTACTCTGTCAGAGAGCCTGGCTACAAAGCCATAGACAATACACAAACAAGGAAAGCCAGACTGTGTGATCTTAAAGCCCAGTTAAGTCATGTGTCCAGTTAAGTCAGCTCAGGACCATGGAGTCAACTGGGAGCTCCAGGGGGGAGCCAGCAGGCCAACCCCACCTGAGCTGTAGGCAACAAGAATCCACCCCAGCAGTCAAGGGCTCTTCACAGGGCTCCCAGCTTTTAAGAGTCACTTTGATCCTGAAACACTAGCTTTTATTTCATTCTGACGAAATCAACAAGAAATTAATGCCAGCTATTGAGGAGCAGATACCTGCTTTGTGCACAGCACAGAATTCAATCAGGAATGTCACTGCTCCATAATCAGGAACACAAGCAGACACTACTCAAACTTAGAGAGCCATGGATTGATACTGTGGGCTGCAGAAAGGCGGTCTTCATGAGCTAGCAGCAGAGATCCTGCAAAACACACTTATCAGAGCCTAAGTTCCATGAATGTGTAAAAGGGGGCGTGCTGAGAACACCTCTGAAGCCTGTGAAAACTCTGCATCACATTTCTGCTTTAAACAGTCAAAAACTGCTGAGGTAGAGTGGTAACCAGAGAGCAAAGTTTGAGGCTTGGCCAGAAACACATTGCATGTGAGCTGTGTTACAACCAGACAGGTTCCACGTGCAGGAGGTTGCCAAGGCCTCTCCAGTCCCTCAGTGCTGCCCTGCACCTAGAGAAGGGGGAACCTCCATGGCCCTCCTTCCCCCCTTCTTGGCCTTCCATGCTCAGCCAAGGCCCAGCACAGGCTGTGCCCACAGCCTGTTGGCAGCAAATTGAATCTGAGCCAGCAGCATGCCCTGGCAGCCAGAGGGGCCAACCATCCCCTGGGTTGCACCAGCCCCAGCACTGCCTGCTGGACAAGGGAAGGGCCTGCCCCACTCTGCTGTGCACTGGTACCGACTTGGGTACTGAGTATAACATGCTGCAACGTGAAGAGATTAAAACTATTAGGGCGTTCAAAGGAGGGGAAGGGGCTGGAGAAAGAGACAAGTGGGAAAGGTCTCACTCCCTTCCAACTCAAGCTATTCAATGATTCTTCCATTACGTGCGCAGCAAGTGTAAATGGTGAGCAGAGCACACACACTAAGGAGCAGTGCTTGCAATACAGGGGAATTGATCAGCTCTTGGGTCTCTGATGAGCTCTTAGGTCTCTTCCTTAAGAAGCCCAAATCCTGGCCAAGGCCAGACACTATACGGAAAGAATAAAAGACAGTCCCACACATAAAATAACAGAGCCAAGAAGATAAAAGAGGCCAGGTAGTACCAAAAACTAACTAGAGAAGGCCAATAGCACTTGCACGAGACAGAACACAAGATAGCTCTCAGCAAACAGATAAATGTAAGCTGCCAAAAAAAAAAATCATACTGAAAGTTGTGTGGTCTTTTTGATGACTATTAGATAACTAGTAAACTGTAAGAAGATGTTATCTTCATTTTTCTCGTTGATAAATGTAGCAACCTTTAGACATACCCTCCCCAACTTTGCTTCAGAAGGAGAAGCATCTACTGAACTCAGTATTGTGATAGATCTGTTCATATATACTTTTCCTTATGATGCCACTGAGTCTTTGACAAGGTATCTGTATCTATTTCTAGCTATCTAAGATACAGACATAACCCACAGTCTTCGCAGAGGACCTACTATTTATAACCTCTAGCAACTTCAGAGGATTCACATCAATCATAGCAGATCTCCAGCAGGAATGTGGTCCCCATCTGACAAAACTGTCTGTCTTATTTCGTCTTTTATTTTAATAGGTTTCCTGCCAGCCAGGTTCTGCTTCCATTTGATCAAGGGTACTAAGTCTTCAATCAACTCTTCTCCTTGCTTTCTGGTCTATTTTTAAAGGCATTGACCCAAATCCATGAGAGCAGTAAAAATACTGTAATTACAACAGCTAATTCCCAATGAGAACAATCATTTCTATAGCAACCCTCCAAAGAAGGCCTCTAAGCTAAATCAAAAATAAACTGAGTACATAGGCAAGCTAGCAGTGCTGCTCATCTTAGGTTCCAGGCACCATTCTTCCTTGAGGAATGGCTTTAAAAAAGCAGGTAGTAAATCGCTGACAGTCTCATCAAAGCTGTATGTCAACACAAACATACTGTACTGCATTAATTGCAAAGCAGGCTCTCCTTAACTCTCCAGCACCCTTGGCACACACAAACAGGCTCTGACTGAAGGGCTGACTGTTCAGGTTGCCTCACCTAGTCTACTTCAGGAGCATCTAGGCGTGAGCAAGGGATACAGCAACCACTCAAAACCACTGGAATAACTTACTGTAACAGTTTAATATCCCTGTTGGGGTGGAGGAATATTTTCCATCTATTTTGTTAATAGATGTAATTAACTACGTTTTACTTTTAGTTTCCTCTGCTGATGAAGACTTTCTGACCATGTTCAGACAGCCTGAACACAGTACCAAGAAAACTGTGTGTGAAAGATGCATTTTTTTCAAGAGTGATGCAGCCAGCCCATGCACAGGATTCTAAAGGCAGATGAACTGAGAAAGCTGAAGGTAAACATTAAGTAAATCATGCAGACCTCAGGATGGTTGAATGCCACCGAACATATTTTTCTAAAGAGTTCTGTATCTCAAAATACCCATGTGGAAGACAGAGCCATTTTCTTTACAAAGTACAAGTCGACAACACTGTGCTCCTGTTTTCAAGTGAATTACTGTCCACAATCCTAATTTTCTGCCTCTGCACCTAAGACTACAGTAAACCTCAAACACTCCACAAAGTACATAAATGTTTATGTGACTCTGCAAACAGAAAACGAACGAGAGGGCAGCACGCAGCAAGGCATCTGATGCAGAATGATGGAGATTGGTACAAAATCTGAGAGTCAGCAACGTTTGCTTTAGGTAATGCCTGGCTCTGGGGAGCCCTTATTAGATGTGTCTTGTACACAAATCAACAGAGTAGAATAGGGATTGTTAAACAAAGTGACTGCAGCAATCGGTCAATACAGAAAGACCATTAGGGTTGGATGTAACTCTGCAGAAAGAAAATAAAAAAGTAAATTACCAGTGTACAGAATACCATAAATCTTACAGCAAATAACTGATGCCTGTTTCTACTTCTGCCAGAGATTCAGTCTTTTTATAACACCATTGTACCTGCCTTTCCAATTCAAATCACCTTTATTGTTGAAACAAAACACTGAGCACCAAAGAACAAGCTTTGCCACTGTGTACAGTAGTTGGTGCTTTTATAAACAGAAAATCTGATGATGTATCTGCATCCTGCTTTTCAGTTTGTTTTAGCCGATTTCTCACTCATCCATCCAAACTTCTGCTTGTAAGGATCCTCATAAAGAAATGCTTGAGCAAACATGATGGCACACAAGGGTCATTCTCTCTGCCTGTGATGGCTCTACCAGCACCTGCAACCCAGCACATCTACACAAAAGGCACAAAACCACACGTAAAAGCATTGCACCCAAGATGAGTTCCCACAGAACACTGGATAGGAATCAGGACTGGTGCTCAGTCAGCTCTTACTTTTCAGGTCCCTGAGTACACTTCTAAAATGGAACACCTGTCAGTGCTGAAAAAAAATAGGTTGTCTCTGATTCTGTTTCTGATTCACCACAAAATAACTTGCAGCTCCATAAACTTGGTTATGTTGTCACAGTACTAAAACAAAATCAAAAGCTTATTTATTCACTTTTACCTCGTAAGTCCTAAATCAATAATTGCACCTAATGACTAACAACAAATTCAAAACATTAATTTGCATTGAGTACCGTAACCTAATAAGAAGGCAACAACTGTATTTGTCGAAATTGATTTTCCTTTTGTTACCAGCACAAAATCTTCAGGTCTGTATAATAATAAGATACAGCATATGGAGGAGTTCATTATCACAGAATACCAAATAGGCAAAAATTAAGTTTCTTTTTCAGTCTGGAAGGGAAATGTTGAATCTCCAGGGCTGATGTTTGAACAAAGGAAATTTCTTGTACCTCTTCCGCACGAGCATTCAAGCAGTGGGAATCATCAAAAGGTGAATTTCAAAGCCTACTAAAATCACTTCGTAATGTAAATAATTAAAATCATTTCTGAAGTACATACCCATAGAAGCTATGAAGTGATGCTGAAACACTGTTCTGAAAGGGGCAGGTGTTGTTTCCTTTGTTTTTCATTCCAGCAACAACTCTAGCAGCAAGTCACTGAAGCCCAGCCCTGCGGCACACTGAGCGATGCTGGGATGTTTATGCTGCTTTTTGGCAGAGGCCTCCGCTCCAGGCGAGAGCAGGTGGGCACAGGGAGCACCACATCCACCAGGAGCTGAAGCAGCAGAGCCCTTCAAGTTGAAAACCTGTGGGGCTGGAGCAGGAAGGGGCACCCGGCTCATCCCTCACGACACCATCCATGCGGGTACTTTTGGTAAGGACCGACCAAGTGGGAGGGGAGCGCAGGACTATGGCCTTGCTGAGGCAAATCTAAACAAAAGCCCCAAGCACCTCAGTACTGAGATGACACTCTCAGCAGCAAGTTACAGCAGCTTTACTTCAAATTTCAGTTTTTTACCAATAAAACATAGATTTTATCACTACTTGCCAGGTAACTGCACACCAAGTTTCCCAGAACAGGTAATTGTTTTGAAGCCACAACCTTTTCCCTCTTCACTTCCAGTGTTAGCAGAGAGGCCCGCTGTGAGAGCAGCCCTCACAACAGCTCAGAAACCTGCCAAGATCCCAATCTGTTAATTTGGACAGGTTTCCAAGGAACCTCCTCATGAAAATATCCATGATGCCAGCCAGCCCAGCAGGATTTGAATTAAGGCTAGGATGCAAAATCTTCCTCTCAAATCAGAAGCACATTTTTATTGAGCACATCTCACACACTCATGCATCTCTGTTCATTACAGAGACTTGACCACCCTACAATCCAAACACCAAGCAGTATTTCAAGTGGCAGTAATAACCTACAACTCCTGTCTCTCCTCCTAGCGGTTGGCAACCCTGCCCACACCAGGGGGCTTGAAACTAAATGATCTTTGAGGTCCTTTTCAACCCAAGCCATTCTACAATTCAGTTTTTGCAGCCATGGAAGCATCAATCAGCAGCACAGCCTGGCATAAGCTGATCGTCTCCAGGGCTGCTTGAACTCGAGCTGTGGCAAGGTCACACATGCCAAGCAGGAGAGCTACAAACAGCTCTGAGAAGGGTGGAAGCACCCAGGGATGTTCCTACCAACCAACTGCAGAGCACAAGGAAATCAGACAGCCAACAACCTCCAGCGATGAGGAACAAGGTACTGAATGAAAATATGAATCCTCATTTAAAAACATGTGAGGGCACCAGGGATTTCCAACCACAACAAGAAGGAAGCAAGCACCACATCATCGTGTTTTATTTAGAGGGGATGACTGAAGTAGAGTTGATGGTATAAAGTACATGCAGTTTCCCACATGCAACCAAAGTAGGCTTTTAAGTCAAACACGGTTGGAAAGAGTTAACTGATCAGTGGTATCACTCAAATCAGATGCCAAATCAGTGGTCTAGTTTGCCCCTGCTGCAGAGTGATTAATACATTCACCAACACATAGAGGCAGGGCCCCCATCTGTTGAACAGTATTAAAAAACACTCAGCAACAAATGTGTTGTCAATGAATAAGGTGTATCAGCCTCTAATGAGCAGCTATTCTTTCCAGAAGAGCACTTTGTGAACAGTATCTATTCAGAAGTTCTGTATAAATAAAAGACAGGACTCCGTATCAGTGAAGAGCCAAATATAAACTCCTATTATCCCATGTTCTTACTGTGCCTACTACCACTGAATACGAGTTCATTTAAAAAAGCATTAGTTGGTGAACAGGGAGCTCAGGCAGAAAAAAAAAAGGAGCAATTAGCAAAGTTGAAGTTCTATCCATAAGTATATAAATACGGCTAGTGACACAACTAATAAATATTAAAAGTCTACAGTTTACCAATATAGCTACTAGTTGTACCATCGTGGTTGTATAACCAGTTCCTCAAGGTGCATTACAATTAGAAATTTATAACAGCCAATTCCTTTGAGAATCTTAAGCTATAATGCAGTTGCTACCTGAACACTGCTGTATTACGCTCATTTAGAAAAGATGACTCACCACCAACATAATGGATTTACTCTTGGAATTGTGTAGAAGCTCCATGAAATTCCAAAGCCACCAGTATGCAGCATTTGGCATTACTGGCACAAAATCTCAGCTTCTCATTAGTGGCAGGGCTTAGGATTGCAATGATTTAAAATACTCCATAATCAAGTGTTCTTTTCCCCAGCAGAGATCACAAAAGAGGCGGCAAAGAAAGCACTCAAAAAACAATCCTGAAGAATCTGTGGCCTTGGGCAGCATCCAACTAATTCACAATGGATAAAATAAAAGAAGGTAACTTTTCACACTGTTTTAAGGCATGAAACTGCCAGATAGAAGCAGCAAGTTCTGTTCCCAGAGAAAGATGGCCTTCCCAGACACTGAGGGCTGCAGTGAGAAAACCTCACACAGCACCAACCACCACTGCTCTTCTGGCTGCTCCCACAGCTGCAGCTGCTCACCCCCTTTCCACCTGCCCCAACTCTCCTGCGCTGTTTTCCAGATAATCTGCGTACTGTAGCAGATCTCAAGTCCTGTAAGCGAAGCACCAAGTTCCTCCAGCTTCCCAGCTTAAATGGGGACATTCCCACTCCCCTCCCACCCCATTTGCTTTCCCTAGTCCCTGGTGGAAGTGCTCTCATAGCACCTATAAAAGCATAGGTCACACAACTGTTACAGTTGAGAGCGATGTGGAAACGTTCTCTTCAGGAATGACTACAGAGATCTGTGTTTATAACAAACTGTTTTATTACAACAGTTTAGTATCTCTCCAGATGGGACAGATCTGCCCCAAATTTTTCTAGTCCTCCATAAGGGGAAACTACCAACTACACCTTCAGGCAAGATAGCTGCTCCCTTTACAAGTCCTCTTATTTGAGCACAGAAGCTTCTTCAGAAGACTTAACAGGTCCAGCTTCCAAAACATTCTGTAAATGATAGGCATCAGTGCTCATAGACAGTATGAAAGTAGGAAGTAGCTACAGATCATCCTCAGCTGGGAATCAAACTGAGCTGACGAATGAGATTGTGGAGTCACATCTACTGGTGATCAAAGGCTGCAGTGATACAATGCCTGGTTCTTACTACTCTACATCAAGAGGACATAAGC